>NC_136595.1:26034404-26136904 GCF_910589615.1 Taurulus bubalis | reverse complement strand
GAGGAGGACGACGAGGAGGTTCTGGATCTGATCCGCGAGAACGGGACTCGAACCGAGCCCGGAGCCGAGTTCTTCAAGTGCAACAAGGTAACAATCCCACTGCCCGTTCCCACCTGACAAGTTTGAAGTCTCCATCTTCTCATCATCATGATTATTAATATTATGATCCAGGAAGTATTTGAGAAGCTATAATATAAATGACCCTGTCCTCTTAACGTGCTCCCGGCTGCAGGCGGCGTGGCGCGTGCCCGGTCAGTACCTGGTCGTGCTGCGTCAGGGGGCGCGCGTGCAGCGGACCACCAGGAGGCTGCGCGCCGCCGCGGCCCGGACGGGATCCCGGCTGCAGGTCCTGCAGACCTTCTCCGGAGCTCTGCACGGCGTCCTGGTGCAGATGGGCCGGGACGTGCTTCACCTGGTAATGCAGTAGAGAATAACATGGTGGCGCATACAGGTGTGGGGCTACCTGGTTATGATCAGAGCCAGAACACCAACTAACATACAACAACTATATATCAACTTATATCAACATCAATGCATGTGTCCGTGTTTTGCCGCTATTAAAAAGTTGGCTTTAGAAGTATTCAAAATAAATATGGCATCCAAAGAATCTGTTTTCGTGACATACATTTAGTGTCCCAGTTGAGCTCCCAGTATAAAGTGTGTTCCTGCAGGCGGTGAAGCTCCCTCAGGTCCACTACGTGGAGGAGGACTCCTCCATCTTTGCTCAGAGCGCCCCCTGGAACCTGCAGAGGCTACTGCAGCCTCACGGCGGCACCTCTGAGAACGGGACGTACAGACCACCCAGTGAGTCTGTGTCACACGCACGCACACGCACACATACACACATGCATACACACACAGACACATGCATACACACACACAGGCGCATGCACGCACACATACACACATGCACGCATACACACACACACACACACATGCACGCATGCATACATGCACGCACACACAAACACACGCACGCAGACACATACATACACACACACACACACACACAGGCGCATACACGCACGCACGCACACACACACACATGCATACACGCACGCACACACACACAAACACACGCACGCAGACACATACACACACACAGGCGCATACACGCACGCACGCACACACACACATGCATACACGCACGCACACACACACAGACACACGCATGCACACACGCACGCATACACACAGGCACACACACATGCATACACGCACGCACACACACAGATACGCATACACACACAAGGCGCACGCACGCATACACGCACGCACACACACACACACGCAGACACACACGCACACATACACACACACAGGCACACACACACACGCAGACACACAGTCACACACGTACACACACACACGCATACACACACACAGGCACACGCATGCATACACGCACGCACACACACACACACGCAGACACACACGCACACATACACACACACAGGCACACACACACACACGCAGACACACACACACAGTCGTGAAGTAATCACATCCACACCCCCTCTGTCCTCTGCAGACGACGGCGGGATGGCGGAGGTGTATTTGATGGATGGCGGCGTTCAGGTTTCTCACCGGGAGATTGAAGGACGAGTGGTCGTCACAGACTTCAACAACGTCCCCGAGGAGGACGGAGTCAGAGTTCACAAACAGGTGAACACACACACACACACACACACACACACACACACACACACACACACACACACACACACACACACACACACAGTAAATACACACAGGGTTGGGTATCACTGTTTCCAACCCTCTCTCTCTGCAGGCCAGTCAGTGTGACAGCCACGGCACGCACACGGCGGGGGTCGTGGGCGGGTCGGACTCTGGCGTCGCTCGAGGCGCCGGCGTGAACCTGGTGCGCGTGCTCAACTGTCAGGGGAAAGGCACCGTGTCCGGCGCTCTGGCGGGTAGGTAGACGTAGAAAGCAGGTGTAGAAATGGAGCTGCTGTTGCATGCGACCATTATGTAGAAACCCATTCACAAAGGGGAGATGGAGGGCGGCCATTGTTGAACCCTCGTGTGTCATCTCCCCCTCTCCTCTCCTCAGGTCTGGAGTACATCCGTGCGACCCTGCTGTCCCGCCCGGCGGCCGCCGTGGTCGTTCTGCTGCCTTTCATCGGCGGGTTCAGCCGCTCGTTAAACGCGGCGTGTCGCGGCGCGGTGGCCGGCGGAGCCGTGGTCGTCGCCGCCGCCGGGAACTACAGGGACGACGCCTGCCTGTACTCGCCCGCCTCAGAGCCCGAGGTCACGTGACCCCCTTTCGTCTCAGGGCAGCCTGACGGATGCACACACACATCCATCACCTTAACGCCTCGTGTGTGTGTGTGTGTGTGTGTGTGTGTGTGTGTGTGTGTGTGTGTGTGTGTGTGTGTGTGTGTGTGTGTGTGTGTGTAGGTCATCACGGTGGGGGCCGTTAACTCGGCGGACCAGCTCATGTCACAGGGCGCGGGCGGCACCAACTCTGGCCGCTGCGTGGATCTGTTCGCGCCCGGCGATGACATCGTCAGCGCCAGCAGCGACTGCAGCACCTGCTTCACCTCCCGCAGCGGGACGTCCCAGGCCGCCGCACATGCCGCAGGTATGCATGCGCACACCTGAACTGAGCTGAGCTGAAAACCACCTGTGGTTGTGGCTGCAGTATCAGCGCTTTATGTGCTTTTTCTGGGGGTTCGTGCCCCGGCAGGTATAGCAGCGGTGATCCTGTCGTCCAATCAGAACGCGGCCCCGGTGCAGGTCCTGCAGATGATGCTGCATTACTCCGTCAGCAACACGATCGACTTCCTCTCTCTGTCGGACGCACGTCGCCTCATCACGCCAAACCTGGTCGCCGCCATGGCTCCCGGCAACAGCACGAGTCAGTCACACTTTGATTCTTCATTTTATTCTTCTACACGATGAGCATCAGCGTGTAGGTCACACCGCGTACCTGTGTGTGCGCGTTTGCAGACGAGGAGCTCCTGTGTCGCTCAGCGTGGTCAGAGAGGTCAGGGGTCACGGGTACCGACGCGGCCGTCAGCCGCTGCCGCCGGGGCGAGGAGATGATGAGCTGCAGCGGCTACGCTCCCGACGGCGACACCGTGGGAGAAACCATCACCGTGAGTTCAAACTCTGTCATCACCACACACAGAAACACTTACATCTCAGGTGCAGCGTTCATATAAACTCCTCCCCCTCGGCGCTCACAGGTGAACGGCGGGCAGATGGAGTGTGTCGCGCACAACGCCCCGGGGGGGAGAGGCGTGTTCGCCGTGGCGCGTTGCTGCGTGACCGCCGGCCTGCGGTGCCGGGTCCACGCCGCCGGTCCCGACACCGGACCAGACGCCGAGTGCGTCGGGACGCAGCCGCACCACCTGACCGGTTACGTCACACCGGAGAGAGAAGCTCTCAAGATACACTCCAGTTAGAATGAGATCGATATCACTTTCATGTCCGCCCATTTATATGGAGGAAAGCCAGCTTAGAGACTGCAGAGACATTACTACTTCATGTTCGACTACCTCCTCACGTTTATTAATACTTGCATAAAAGGCACAGTGACAGATTGCTGTTGGTTCAGGCTGAGACCTCGCTGGTCAAAGTTCACTAAAGTTGAACTCCCACGTGATGCAAATTCTTTTATTTGGCCCTCGGCTCGCATAGAATGGAGATTAATGGGAATATATTAATAAAATAAATACAAAATTCTGCTCTGAACTCGCTGGAATGTTAGTGGAAGAATATTTGTGTATGTTTTTAGGAGCGCAATTGTTTCTCACTATAACAAAATGTGAAATGTGTCATTCTGAAGAAAAACAACAAAACAATTTAAAAATAATGGAAAAAGTAAAGACTCCTTCTTTCCCCCCAAAGTACAGACTTCAGCAAAGAGACAAATAAATAATCCTCTCCACTAACAATGTCTGAACAATTTGAACAGCTGAGCATAAAGACGGAGAACGGACGTGTCATTAAATAGTAGGGGTGGGAATCACCCACACCCACAGGTCCCACAATACGATATTATCACGATACTGTGATATTATCACAATACTGTGATATTATCACGATACTGCGATATATTGAGTATTGCGATATATTGTGATTTATTACCTTTTTTCAATCGCAAATTGTCGCCAAAGGAAAACTTTGTCAACATATTTGATCTAAAAAGGGGTTCATTATGTAAATGAAGTTGCGTACATAGTAGTTAACGTAAATAAGTCTGTTGTACATATACATGTCTAAGTATGTGAATCAGTGTACCCTTTAAACAGAGTTCAAGCTTTTCATGCTGCATTTAGAACACCGTGGTCAATTATGCCAGTTACCATGGCAATCACCCTGAGAGTTAAATGCGCTCCCCACCAGCTGCAGTCTGTGAGCAGTATAAAGAGCAGAGCTGTCAGCCGGTGTTAGAACACACGAGTGGTAGTTACTTTACATCCTATTAGACATGTGCATAAACATGTGCATAAACATGTGCAATAGACGTTGGTGGTTTTGTTGCCTCAACCAAACCATTTTGTGTTCTTTGTTGCCGAAACCAACAATTCTTATTTTGTGGTGATTTCACGCATTTCTGCCAATGAATCCCACTAAATGCTGCACACTGTACCTTTAAATAAATACCCCATACTCTTACGTACCGCTTGTTTTTGCTTGGTTTAATTGTTTAATTTAGATTAGCATTCTGAACAGCTTTTGCATAATATGATGAAATTAAAATACACATTTAATTGAATGAATGGGCAACTCGTTGCCTGCGCTCATTAAAGCATGTCGCATGTTTTTCTAGGCTGCGCCTCGCGGCCCGTTGCCTCGATGTCGTCCGACTCGCGTCCCCATCCAGGTGATCGCCGGCGCTGCGTCGCAAAAGACGGGGCGACGCCCCACGCCGTGTGTTGCCGCGCTCCATCTCTGGAGTGCAACCTGTTGGAAAACAGATCGGTCGATGAAGACGAGGTGAATATTTTATGTCACTTGAGGGGACCTTTTTCTAACTGCCTCCCACATTCCCAGTATACTTTTTTGGTAGCCGTTTTGTCTCTTTGTAGTCTATTTTTGCTTCTTTGTAGCTGTATATATGCCTCTTTGTACCGTAAAAGTCGGGTTACAAGCCGCTTCTACCTCCGGTGGGTGTCCCCGCTGTAGCAAGCTAGCACTGCCGCTAGCTAGCGCTGCTGCTAGCTCCCCGCCGAGACGGGGCTGGTCCCGCTAACTTCGGTGGTTGTCGGGGAGCTAGCGTAGCGCTAGCTGGCTAACGGGGACACTGACCGAAGGTAGTAGAGGCGTGTAACCCGACTTTTACGGTAGTCTCTTTGTAGCTGTTTTATGTATCTTTGTAGCCGTTTTATGTCTCTTTGTAGTCTCTTTTGGTTTCTTTGTGGTCATTTTGAGTCTCTTCCTGGTCGGTGTCCCCTTCATCATATCTGTCCGTTAAATATCCTAAACAGATAGAAATGTTTTTGACGATCACGCCTTCACCTCCTGCTGCTGTTCTGTTGCAGGTGGAGGTGTCCTGTCCGTCCGGCTGGACTCTGACCGGCTGCAGCGCCGTCTCTCAGGGCTCCGCCATCATGGGGCCGGTTGCCGGGGGCAACGCTTGTCGTGTCCGCGGCGGGACGGGAGCTGCTGGCGTCGCCGTGTGCTGCCGCGTCAGACCATCAACACCAGAGCAGCCCGACACGCCTCCCCTCTGATGTGATGGCCAACGCCTTGAACACAGCTTTGACGTGTCTATTGTAGACGTCAAGGAATGGTCTCTTATGCAGACGTCTCTATTGTAGATGTCTGCATAAAAGACGTCTCTATTGTAGATGTCTGCATAAAAGACGTCTCTATTGTAGATGTCTCATGTAGACGTCTGCATAATGTAGACGCTTCTAATGTAGACGCTTCTAATGTAGACGCTTGACGTCTCTATTGTAGATGTCTGCATAAAAGACGTCTCTATTGTAGACGTCTGCATAAAAGACGTCTCTATTGTAGACGTCTGCATAAAAGACGTCTCTATTGTAGATGTCTCATGTAGACGTCTGCATAATGTAGACGCTTGACGTCTCTATTGTAGATGTCTGACGTCTCTATTGTAGATGTCTACATAAGTGACGCCTCTAATGTAGACATCTCTAATGTCGACAGCTCTATTGTAGACCTAATGTAGACGTCTTTTATGTAGACGTCTGACATCTCTTATGTAGACGTCTGACGTCTCTTATGTAGACGTCTATAGAGACGTCTATATAAGACGTCTAATGTAGATGTCTCTATTGTAGACGTCTACATAAGAGACGTCTACATTAGAGACGTCTCTAATGTAGACGTCTCTTATGTAGACGTCTGACGTCTCTTATGTAGACATCTATAGAGACGTCTATATAAGACGTCTAATGTAGATGTCTCTATTGTAGACGTCTACATAAGAGACGTCTGACGTCTCTTATGTAGACGTCTGACGTCTCTTATGTAGACGTCTATAGAGACGTCTATATAAGACGTCTAATGTAGATGTCTCTATTGTAGACGTCTACATAAGAGACGTCTGACGTCTCTTATGTAGACGTCTATAGAGACGTCTATATAAGACGTCTAATGTAGATGTCTCTATTGTAGACGTCTACATAAGAGACGTCTGACGTCTCTTATGTAGACGTCTGACGTCTCTTATGTAGACGTCTGACGTCTTTTATGTAGACGTCTGACGTCTCTTATGTAGACGTCTGACGTCTTTTATGTAGACGTCTGACGTCTCTTATGTAGACGTCTGACGTCTCTTATGTAGACGTCTATAGAGACGTCTACATAAGACGTCTAATGTAGATGTCTCTAATGTAGACGTCTACATAAGAGACGTCTCTAATGTAGACGTCTACATTAGAGACGTCTCTAATGTAGACGCTATTATTGACTCCTCTAACGTAGACGCCTCTGATGTAGACGCCTCTAAAGACATTAAAGGTGAAACGTGTAAGATGTAACCAACAGGGGGCAGTATCTCACCTCGACGACTGGATCCATACAATCTAAATTTAGTCTTCGGTTAAATAAAAACAAAGTCATACAAAAGTCAACCAAACTGCTGAAGCTCTGCTAACAGTCTGTGTCTTTCCTCCGACACGAACTGGAGGCTGAATGTTTCGATTGTTGTTTATTGGATTAAACCCAAATTGGGACTGTTTTCTTCTTATTTCGGACATTTTGTATTTAATCCAATAAACAAACGTACACAGACTCTGAACCTTCAACGGGAGTGATGAGCCCTCAATGCATCTCTACGTCTTCGTCATCATGTCTGGTTGGCCGGAGGACAGACTATCGCCCCTAGAGGTTCTCTAGTGGTACTACTCCTCCTACACAGTGCACCTTAAACGACTGCTCCGTTATATAAGAATAACGGGACGGTTTCAGTTGCACGTTGTGATTTATGAAACAACAGGGAGGCTCCGTGGTCCGAACCAAGACGGACAACTTTATTTACTCCTTTCAACCTCGACAAAAGCAGATCCACATCTTCTGCTTTTACCTTTCACAATAAAAGCCCGAGACGTAAAATGTATTTGCAGTTCTTTTCCCCATTTCTGTGTCCTTTACTCGTCAAGTGTGAAGGTGTGATTCTATTTAGGACAGAAATCTTTAATTGAAATTGTACAGCATCAAGTTTGACACTAAGAATTGACTTACATATAAATAACATTGCTTATATATATATATATAAAAAAGAAAGAAGAATGTGCCTGCGTCAGTGCAGTCGGATGCTCTTAGCACAGTGTTCGTCTTTTCCTAAACTTGATAAATTCTCCTTCTCCATTCTGTTATTTACGCCCGTTATTCTCAGAATGTCTTTGTTAAAAAAAGGGCAATAAAAAGACACAGAAGGACGCTCATCAAAAAAAGAAATACCCATCTCTCTCACACACGGTCTTATGAGTGTGTTTCCAGGTCTGATTGTAAGTAAACAATCAGGCGCCACCACCGCTGTGATGAATCAGTCTGATTAGCTTCAACAACAAGCCAGTTACCTTCTGCTCTCTCAAAAACAAAAGTTAAATAACTGATTTTACAATACAAGAAAACGTTTGTCCGTCTTTATGCGACAGAAAATAAATAAAAATAGGAGTGAAAAACAAAAGCATGGCGCTGCATTGATATCGCTAATGCGGAATTGATCCGTCCTTTCGTGAATATTTCGGATTATTCTGGTCCAGCAGGACGTTTCAAAGCAGACATCTTGAAGCGTTATTAATAACGATGGCTGTTTTATTGCCAGTTTGCACATAACACAACTAAGTATATCTCGCATCAAATGCATCATTTACTACATTGCGAGGATTTTCTGAGACGTGAGCTTAGCGGCCCCACAATGCATTGCGTCTGGGTGCCTCTAGACCCGACGAATGTTTACATTCCAGATATGTGCTCAGTTTATCCAATCGGTGCGTTGGGACGCGGTTTCGGACGCAGCCCAAGACCCGAAAACAGAAGCAGCTAAATGGAACTCAGCCATTTGTCATTTTTAAACCTTTCAAAATGTCTGCGAGGAAAAACGTCTGATTGGAAGATACATAAAAAAAGGAAGGTGAAAATCGAAATGGAGCACCAACGTTTCGTGTAGACGTACCTAAAAAAAAAAACAATGTTTACAAAAGGTTGTGCATTCCAGTTTATTTTATATCAAATTTCCCCTTAATCAAACTCCGATGTACAAATTAAAACTCGAGTTTTAACATGCGTTGCAGAATCCTGCGATGGCAGAAGTGAATTTCTTCAAAATTGAATGACAGTAAAAACCCGTACAGATGCCACAACCCCGCGCACGTTTACCCAAGACCCCTCCCTGCATCCCAGGATTAAAACCAAAAGATTGTTTCGCCGTTTGTCGTCTTTGAAGTTGTTGTTTTTGTCCTTTTTCTGCAAGTAGTTGTGGGCGATGAGCAGAGGAGGAAGGGAGGGAGACTCAGGAGAGACTCTTGGCTGAATGCACTTGGCACCGACTGCATCAGGTAGCATGTGACCGGCCACAGAGAGGAGGGAGTTTGTGACAGTGAGTGACCAAATGACACGGCAAACAACACGGAAAAGAGGGGAGGAAGAGGAGAGGAAGAGGAGGGGGGGTCTTTTTCTCTGTCACACCGAAAAGACAAACTTCACCACATCTTACTGCCACACATGCAAACGTGCCGGAGAGCACGACGTGACCTTCACATCTAGAGAGGGAGGAGGGGGCGGGGCTAAAACAACCTCTACTGAGGAGCCTCAGTGGATTGATCACATGACGACTCCCAAAAACAGAAGAAAACAAACAAAAATAGACAGCGTTGCATGATGGGACTGTAAACATTGACCTGTTAAAGCTGAGCTGAAGTTCAGGGCTCATGTTCTTCGACTCCAGCTGGAAGCGCGGCTTCCCTAAAACTACGCAGCGTGAAATCTGTATCTACAAAGTGTCTGAAAAGAAGCAGCATTTTTTTTTTTTGCTTTAACCCCACACACACACACACACACACACACACACACACACACACACACACATTCCTACAATCCTTTGTCACGACACACAGAGGACATTTCCCCCCGTTTTATTTAGGGTCTAAACGTGAGGAAGAGGAGGAGGATGAAGAAGCCCTGTGAGACTATCGTGAGCGCGGGAGACACCAAAGTGGAGCAGAGGTCGACCCACCTCCTCTGGAGATGTGGCGGGACGGGGGGCGGGAGGTTAAGGCACTTCAAGTCTCCCGACGACTGAGGAACGATGGAGCTACGTTTTGGGTTCAGCTCCTCTCTGTGTGTGTGTGTGTGTGTGTGTGTGTGTGTGTGTGTGTGTGAGAGAACAAAAGGACGACGAAAGCAAAACGAAGGCGAAGCAAAAAGAAAACTTCATTGGCAGAAAAAGAAAACCCTGATAAAGCAGAAGTGCAGTGAGAACAACCTGCTCTTGTGTCTGAGAGTGAATGCGTGACACGCGCTTGCATGTTGTTGTTGTTTGTTGTTCTTTGTGTGTAACCTTGGCACCTAAAAGTAAAACACGCTCCTGAGCTCCCCTTCAGTCGGCACTGACGGCCACACGGATCTGTGCACTTCCCCAGATCAGCTTTGCGTTTGCATAAGGCTCGAGTCCCACCCCCCTAAACCCCTAAACCCCCCACCACGAGAAAAACAAAAAAAACATTCCTCTCCAAATATTCAGTCCCGTCAAACAAAAGTGGCAAAGAAAACTAAAAACAGGCGATGAAAAACAAGCATAAAAAAGAAAGAAAACGATCCAGCGCACGAGGCGTGAGTGGCACCGGACATATCGGGTTGTTAAAAGCAAAAAAGAGGTTGCTAGGACACAAGGAAGTGAGGAAGCGAGGAGGCTCTAGAGGAACCGACCAGTGCTGCTGTACGTCACAATAGAACTGGGACCGGACTATAAAGTGCATACTTAACCCCACCCCTCCCGAGTGCTCCTGCATGTGTGTGTGTGTGTGTGTGGAGGTGTTCCTGTACAAGTGCACACACGCGCCTGTGTGTGTGTGTGTGCAAGTTCCTCTAGAGCGGCTGACGCAACCTCACGCCCCCCCCCAAAAAAAAAAAAAAAAAAAAAAACGTTTGCATGGCTGTGGAGAAGAGCGCAGGAGACTTTAAAATATTATCTTACACTGGAAATTACACCTATGGAACAAATCTTTACAATATGAATATGTCTGTGTAGGTACATTGGCAAATATGAGCAGAAAATTGTTAAAACACAACCCAAACCCATCCTCCGCCTTGCTGTCATTCTGAGTGAATGAACGAATAAAAACTGAAGTCATCCGTGATTGAGGAAGGATTTTTTTTTTTGCCTTTTTTTTTGTCTCATCTCATGTACTTCCCGCCGTAATCTGCCCTTAATGATAATTCATCTCCATCATCGCCCTCGGCTGCTCTGAAAGGAAGTAATTTACGATTTATTCATAGCTCCTCTGTTGCCGCAGCGACCGAGAGAGTAATTGTTCTGATTGGCTTGTTGTGGAGTCCTAAAATGTCCCGGCCAATCGAGCGTGCAGCCCTTCCAGTCGGCTGCCCGGAGCCGCCGCCTCCTCCTCCTCCGTTAGGAGGGTGGCTGGAAGGAGCTAGGGGTCGACATCTTCCAGGTCGCTCTTTGAGTCGCCGAGCATCATGGGAGACTCCGACCCCTGGGAGAGACATAACAATAACAGATTATTATTAAAGTCAAGCGCTATCAAGGGACCTGAACCAAAAATGTCAAGACCCTAGAAGCCCACTATGAATGCAATAGAAACGTTTCAATAAATCAAACATTATCCATTAAGTATATTCCAATTCAAGCTTAATTCTAACTCCAATTTAATAAAACTATGACCAAGAAATGTGATGTTTTTTGCGGAGGAGAATGAACTCGTTCTCAGCAGCGACGGTGGGATTATGACTTCCACACAACACACCGATTATCTGGGGGATTCATGCCAGAAAGAGTCTGACAGGCGGGAGCTGTGTGGGCAACCTGTCAGACACAGCGGGGGGCCCAGAAGAATGGAGCCGTCCGATAGCAACCGTGGGAGGCAACAAGCGGCCTTTGCAGCTTCTGACAGAAGCTCGGGAAGATGTTCCATTTTGGTTTCCCCATTCTCTTCCGTCGAGTCACGGTAGCACCGAGGTCGCTCACCTGCCGGAGGCTGCGGTCGGCGTTCTCGTTGGCCGGGCTGCCGTCGGAGCCGTTGCTGCTGCCGGACTGCTCCTTCTCGTTCAACAGCGCCGTGGCGTAGGCCAACGTGTCCTGCAGGGTTGACACAAGACAAGGAAACGGGAGTGAGGCGAGAGCAGAGGAGGACGTCATGTATTGTTATCACGCATCGTGTGTGTGTGTGTGTGTGTGTGTGTGTGTGTGTGTACCTGTGCAGAGATGGTGCGCTGGAAGGTTTTGTTGGTGGATGTCTCATTGGAGACGTTGCTCTGTGGAGTCCAGTAATGTTCAGTCATCTGAGGGCACAGAGAACACGATGCAAAATGTAATTATCTTTTGCTAATTTAATGCTCCGAATATACAGTTAAAATAGTTAAAAAGGCAGGTATAAATTGTTAGAATAGTTATAAAGTCAGGAATAAATTGTTAAAATGCCAGGTTAAAAATAGTTAAGTCATTTATGTATGGTAAAATATTCATAAATTCATGTACAAATCATTAAAATAGTTTTAAAGTCAGGTATAAATTGTTAAAAAATTAAAAAAGCCATGTATAAATTGTTAAGATTGTTATAAAGTCATGTACAAATTGTTAAAATAGTCATGAAGTCCGGTATAAACTGTTAAAATTGTTATAAAGTCATGTATATGCACTGTTAAAATAGTTATAAGGCCAGGTATACATTGTAAAAATTGACAAAGTCATGTTTAAACTATTAGAATAGTTAGTCATGTATAAACTGTTAAAATAGTTCTAAAGTAATGTATACATTGTTCAAATAGTGATATAGTCAGCAATAAACTGTTAAAATTGTAATAAAGTCATGTATATACACTGTTAAAATTGTTAAAAATATTTACAAAGTCATGTTTAAACTATTTGAATAGCTATAGTCAGGTATAAACTGTTAAAAATAGTTATAAAGTCATGTATAAATAGTGATAAAGTCATGTATAAAGTGTTGAAATAGTTATAAAGTCATGTATAAATAGTTATAAAGTCATGTATAAATAGTTATAAAGTCATGTATAAATAGTTATAAAGTCATGTATAAATAGCTATAAAGTCATGTATAAAGTTTATGAATTGTTACAAAGTCATGTTTAAACTATTCGAATAGCTATAGTCAGGTATAAACTGTTAAAAATAGTTATAAAGTCATGCATAAAGTGTTAAAATAGTTATGGTTTTGAGATCTCTCCCTCCTCGTTTCTTGTCAACCATCTACTTTCACTCTCCAGTCAATAAAAACCCCAAAAACTAAACGCATTTCTTTGACATTTGGCTCAGTAATTTCGAAGCTTGCCTTTTTCTGCAGCCACTGCACTGCCCAGCTCCAGTGACCGGACAGGTCCTTGAAGTAATCTTTGGCTGGAGCACACCTGGTGGGAGGAACAGAAGGAGGCTCAGAGTCATCGCCAGTTAATCTCCCACAATGAAGTACATCAAAGAGTACGAGTACTACTCCTGGACACTCTGAAGCTCTGACTCACTTCTGGGCTAACGTGACCAGGAACTTCACACACTGGTAGCAGCGCCTGCTGTCCACGTTGTTGCTCTGGTGCATCAAAGCTGAGAAGAAAAAGCACTCAAGTCAGGTTTTTACACGTTCAGTGAATTCATTTAATGCCGAGATACAGCGATCGCAACTTTCTTGGCCGATTGCGATTTTCTTTCTATGAACCAGTGTGGAAAGCAGCCTTTTGAATTACTAGCACTCTAATATGATGCTGAAGTCCCACAGAAGGAATATTGACTTAAGTTGTACATATTAAAGCTGCATTCTCTCTCCTGACCATCAGGGGGCAACTCCTCTGGTTGTATAGAAGTCTATGCTTCATGTGTTAACGCTCTATTCTCTCTCCTCACCACCAGGGGGCGACTCCTCTGGTTGTATAGAAGTCCATGCTTCATGTGTTAACGCTCTATTCTCTCTCCTCACCACCAGGGGGCGACTCCTCTGGTTGTATAGAAGTCTATGCTTCATGTGTTAACGCTCTATTCTCTCTCACCACCAGGGGACGACTCCTCTGGTTGTATAGAAGTATATGCTTCATGTGTTAAAGCTGCATTCTCTCTCCTGACCACAAGGGATCGACTCCTCTGGTTGTATAGAAGTATATGCTTCATGTGTTAAAGCTGCATTCTCTCTCCTGACCACAAGGGATCGACTCCTCTGGTTGTATAGAAGTATATGCTTCATGTCTTAAAGCTGCATTCTCTCTCGTGACCACCAGGGGGAGACTCATGTGGTTGTATAGAAGTATATGCTTCATGTCTTAAAGCTGCATTCTCTCTACTGACCACTAGTGGGCGACTCCTCTGGTTGTATAGAAGTCTATGCTTCATGTGTTAAAGCTGCATTCTCTCTACTGGCCACCAGGGGGTGACTCCTCTGGTTGTATAGAAGTCTATCTTCATATGAAAAGGCTGCATTCTCTCTACTGACCACCAGGGGGTGACTCCTCTGGTTGTATAGAAGTCAATGCTTCAAGTGTTAAAGCTGCATTCTCTCTACTGACCACTAATGGGCGACTCCTCAGGTTGTATAGAAGTGCATGCGTCATGTGTTAAAGCTGCATTCTCTCCTGACCACCAGGGGGTGACTCCTCTGGTTGTATAGAAGTCTATATAAATGACTCTACTTCTCTTGATTTATTCCCTCAGTAAACATTGTAAACATGAGTTTATGTCTCAATCTCTAGTTTCAAGTCTTCTTCAATACAGCATGATGTTCATTTAGTACATTATGGTCATTTAGAGTCAAACAGACCAAAACAAAAAGTGCTGAGTCATACCTAAAAGGCCTTTCTCCGACTCGAAGGCGTACTTGAGTCTCTGTGTTTGCAGCGGATCCTCCATCACCTGGAAGATTGAACCGAGGTTAGCAGCCGCTCGCATCATAAGGCGTCTCAAAGCGAGGCGTGAACTCACCAGCAGCTCCTGCAGCATCTGAAACACGTTCTTCAGTTCATGAGGCGGCGCCGTCTCCAGCTGGGTCTGCAACACCAAAGTCATTCAGAAGGTTTTAAACTCGCTATCCGTCAGCTGGGAGAGTTTGTTTGTTATTAATATTATGTGTTTTTTTTGTTTACCTTGAGCAGCTGCAGCACACCGAGGGAGAAGGGCTCGTTACAGTAGGAAGAGTAGGTCACCATCTCGATCAGGAGGGACAGAGGACCCGACAGCTCCCGCATGGCGAACATCACCTGCAAACATCCACAGGAACATCAGTCCCAGAACGACGAGGACCGCACCCAGGGTTCATATTCAGTCTGACCACTGGGTTCCATGGCTTTAAACCACATTTCCATGAGCAAACATGTTGTGAAATCTGGGTGTAGACAGTAAAAAGTGAGTAAATGTAGTATTTAAACTAACAATGAGAACACAAAGCATACAGTAAACCTTAAATGACTCAAATGAATGAGACAATAGTTTGATTAAAAGAATAAACATTTATATAGATGCCTGTATGTATGACTGCTTATATTCTGAGTCTTTCTTTTAAAAGCATTTTAATTATTTCAAACTCAGCGTAAATGAACGTCATGAACACATGAATATAACACATTTACATGACTTTTACTACACTTTTGTTGTGTTGTGTCTCTGTGTGGTCGTTGTGTCTCTCTTTGTGGTCGCTTTGTGTGTGTCTTTGTGGTCGTTGTGTGTGTCTTTGTGGTCGTTGTGTCTCTCTTTGTGGTCGCTTTGTGTGTGTCTTTGTGGTCGTTGTGTCTCTCTGTGTGGTCGCTTTGTGTGTGTCTGTGTGGTCGCTTTGTGTGTGTCTGTGTGGTCGCTTTGTGTGTGTCTGTGTGGTCGCTTTGTGTGTGTCTGTGTGGTCGCTTTGTGTCTCTTTGTGGCCGCTTTGTGTGTGTCTGTGTGGTCGCTTTGTGTGTGTCTGTGTGGTCGCTTTGTGTGTGTCTGTGTGGTCGCTTTGTGTGTGTCTGTGTGGTCGCTTTGTGTGTGTCTGTGTGGTCGTTGTGTCTCTCTGTGTGGTCGCTTTGTGTGTGTCTGTGTGGTCGCTTTGTGTGTGTCTGTGTGGTCGCTTTGTGTGTGTCTGTGTGGTCGCTTTGTGTGTGTCTGTGTGGTCGCTTTGTGTGTGTCTGTGTGGTCACTTTGTGTGTGTCTGTGTGGTCGCTTTGTGTCTCTGTGTGGTCGCTTTGTGTGTGTCTGTGTGGTCGCTTTGTGTGTGTCTGTGTGGTCGCTTTGTGTGTGTCTGTGTGGTCGCTTTGTGTCTCTCTGTGTGGTCGTTGTGTCGCTTTGTGTCTCTTTGTGGTCGCTTTGTGTCTCTTTGTGGTCGCTTTGTGTCTCTTTGTGGTCGCTTTGTGTCTCTTTGTGGTCGCTTTGTGTCTCTCTGTGTGGTCGCTTTGTGTCTCTCTGTGTGGTCGTTGTGTCGCTTTGTGTCTCTTTGTGGTCGCTTTGTGTCTCTTTGTGGTCGCTTTGTGTCTCTCTTTGTGGTCGCTTTGTGTCTCTTTGTGGTCGCTTTGTGTCTCTTTGTGGTCGCTTTGTGTCTCTCTTTGTGGTCACTTTGTGTCTCTTTGTGGTCGCTTTGTGTCTCTTTGTGGTCGCTTTGTGTCTCTTTGTGGTCGCTATGTGTCTCTTTGTGGTCGCTTTGTGTCTCTGTGTGGTCGCTTTGTGTCTCTTTGTGGTCGCTTTGTGTCTCTCTGTGTGGTCGTTGTGTCGCTTTGTGTCTCTTTGTGGTCGCTATGTGTCTCTTTGTGTCTCTTTGTGGTCGCTATGTGTCTCTTTGTGGTCGCTTTGTGTCTCTTTGTGGTCGCTTTGTGTCTCTCTGTGTGGTCGCTTTGTGTCTCTTTGTGGTCGCTTTGTGTCTCTTTGTGGTCGCTTTGTGTCTCTTTGTGGTCGCTTTGTGTCTCTTTGTGGTCGCTTTGTGTCTCTTTGTGGTCGCTTTGTGTCTCTTTGTGTCTCTTTGTGGTCGCTATGTGTCTCTTTGTGGTCGCTTTGTGTCTCTTTGTGGTCGCTTTGTGTCTCTCTGTGTGGTCGCTTTGTGTCTCTTTGTGGTCGCTTTGTGTCTCTTTGTGGTCGCTTTGTGTCTCTCTGTGTGGTCGCTTTGTGTCTCTTTGTGGTCGCTTTGTGTCTCTCTGTGTGGTCGTCGTGTCGCTTTGTGTCTCTTTGTGGTCGCTTTGTGGTCGCTTTGTGTCTCTTTGTGGTCGCTTTGTGTCTCTTTGTGGTCGCTTTGTGTCTCTCTGTGTGGTCGTCGTGTCGCTTTGTGTCTCTTTGTGGTCGCTTTGTGGTCGCTTTGTGTCTCTTTGTGGTCGCTTTGTGTCTCTTTGTGGTCGCTTTGTGTCTCTCTGTGTGGTCGCTTTGTGTCTCTTTGTGGTCGCTTTGTGTCTCTTTGTGGTCGCTTTGTGTCTCTCTGTGTGGTCGCTTTGTGTCTCTTTGTGGTCGCTTTGTGTCTCTCTGTGTGGTCGTCGTGTCGCTTTGTGTCTCTTTGTGGTCGCTTTGTGGTCGCTTTGTGTCTCTTTGTGGTCGCTTTGTGTCTCTTTGTGGTCGCTTTGTGTCTCTCTGTGTGGTCGTCGTGTCGCTTTGTGTCTCTTTGTGGTCGCTTTGTGGTCGCTTTGTGTCTCTTTGTGGTCGCTTTGTCTCTCTTTGTGGTCGCTTTGTGGTCGCTTTGTGTCTCTTTGTGGTCGCTTTGTCTCTCTTTGTGGTCGCTTTGTGGTCGCTTTGTGTCTCTTAGTGGTCGCTTTGTGTCTCTTTGTGGTCGCTTTGTGTCTCTTTGTGGTCGCTTTGTGTCTCTTTTTACTTGTTACACATCTATTTGTGGTTGTGTATTTTCAGTTGTTGTTTTTGCCGTTTCCAGTCGTTGTGAGTCTCTTTGTTGACCGTAAGAACTCTGTGCACCGTCTGGATCGATGCCACGTTTCAGTGAAGTCCGACAAAGTAGTTTTTTCCCACGTCACCTCTAGAAGGAAAGGCTGTCCCTCCGGAGTGAAGAGCGATGCCAGGATGTCCGCGTGGAGGGGGAGGAGCTGGGTGGAGGCCGGCACGCAGCTCACGCGCAGCTTAAACCCTCCTGGAGCTACGCAGGCGAGGACAAATAAAAAGGGATTAGACCGAGAGTCGGATCGTACGAAGACGTCGACTCTGCCGGGATTTGATTCGAGCGTCTCACCCTGCGTCCGCTGGGGGTTGAGGTCGGAGTGCAGAGTGATGAGCGCCAGAGTGTTGTGGAGGTGGAGGAACTCCCGAGCCTGAGCCGGACTCCACCGCCGGTTCTGTGGACACACACGGAGAGAACGATTATTAACGATAAATCACATTTATTCCTCACTCTTGCATCTCAAAAATCGCCAATTTGCAAACGCAGTCTGTATTTTAAATGTCTTACAATTAGCAATTAAAAACTACATTCACATTTTTTGCATTTTGAGAATAGTGAACGCTATATTTTACAATATTTTCACAGCTTTACCTCGGGGTCGGACCTCTCTTACGGGGAACTGAAGGCGTTATATACTGTATACACACACACACTCTATATTCACATAGACAGCAGAACATTACTTATTGTTCATTCTGGTCACATGACATCTATTGCTTCTGATCCTCCTCTGTTGCTCTCCTGAAGGTTTCTTCCCTGTGAAAGGTTTTTTTCTGCCCTCTGAAGCTAATTTGTATTGCACAAAATAAACTGAATTGCATCGACTCTGCAGAAGAAGCTCACACAAACGCACTTCTAAACATCGGTACTGTCCCTTTAAATGTTAAGGATATCCTGAACGGTAAAAGTTCAGGGGTCAAAGTGATGAAAAAGGTTGCACCTGGTTGTTTTGCCTGTTGGGTCCCAGCAGGAAGATGAGCATCCGCCGGTAAGCCGAGTGTTTCAACAACAGCTGACAGGGACCGCATCCCTGTGAAAGACAAAAAACACGTCCGACTCAATGCTTTTGAACCCTTAAAAAGAGCTCAGAAACGTCTAAATCCACGGCTTCTCACCCTCTGAGCGAAGTTACTGAAGAGGCCAAAGTACTGGGCGCAGTTCTTCACATTCTCAGGGACGTCCTTGTCCAGCAGGGACAGCAGCGTGTCGGTCAGGCCGTCCACTCCCGGGTCTCCGAAGTGAAGCGCGCTCTCCAGAGTCCTCTCCAGGATGGAGGCCACCACCACCCTCACCTCCCGCACGCTGCACTCCAACAGGCAGATCCTGAGAGGAGGAGACGCAACGGAAATCAATGTCGGCGTTGTAAACTAACGTAGAAGGCGGGAAGCAAAAACACGTGGTGAGGATGCAAATAAAAAACTTCTTTAGTGTCTTTTAAGAGAGATAAGTCTGTTGCTTCCTTCATGTCCGCGCCGCAAAGGATGTGCAGGATGTGCATTTTTACTGTTATATGTGTGCGAGTACTCCTGATCTTGTTCATCTCCACTGTTAGATATGTATATCATATTATAATAAATATATAATATCATTTATTCATAATTTTACACTAAACCAAAGGCCTCCGATTAAGAAAATAAATAAAATAATTCATACCCTTTAATATATTAAACAATAGAGAATTTAGCAACAAAACAGACAATATGAAATAATGCTAATATGATAAAATGTTTAATAATTAAAAAGATAATAAATGCATGTATATCATGTCTGAGGGACTTCATGCCAAAACACAGGAGACAAGACATTCCCCTAAAAACACCCAAACTCCAGAAGCTCTGTGTGTGATTAAAACATACTATAGAGATCTATGGAAAACTTATATGTAATGTGTTAGAGAGAGAGGGAGAGAGAGAGAGAGAGATAGAGGGAGATTGCAGCAGTGTTGTAATCATGGCTAGATTATGTGGCCGAGGTCAGAGGGTTCATTGATGGAGCGACGCTTCAAGCTGCCAGATATAAATAGATGCTGGCCGCCACACCCTTGGGGATTAATAAAGTATACATTCATATTCATTCATTCATTCACACCAAAGGGGACTTCAACAATTCTGTGAACCTCTTGTCTGCACCACAGACACACTGCACATGAAGCACGTGACCAACGGGCACCGACCTGGTCATCTCTCGGCCCTCCGGTCCGACCAGGTACTGCACCAGCCACTGGCACGCCTCGCAGCTCTTAGACAGCAGCACCTCCACCGTCGCCATCCACTCCTCCGTGTCCACCCTGCGGGAGAAACGCCCCGTAAGTCAGAACCAGAACTCTGGAGAAGTCCGGCACACGATGTGCAGAGACAACGCCAAGAACATGGCGGGACGCGAGGGAATGTTGGGCTGATACGATTGTTTTTCTTTTCTTTCTATAAGGTTGTAACCAGGCGGCAACCTCCGGTTCTGTAGAGTGAAGCCGATGCTGAAGTGTCTTAAAGCTGCATTCTCTCTCCTGACCACCAGGGGGCGACTCCTCTGGTTGTATAGAAGCCTATTCATGTGTTAAAGCTGCATTCTCTCTACTGACCACCAGGGGGTGACTCATCTGGTTGTATAGAAGTATACGCTTTATGTGTTAAAGCTGCATTCTCTCTCCTGACCACCAGGGGGCAGCGGCTCTGGTTGTATAGAAGTATATGTTTCTCTCTCCTGACCAACAGTGGGCGACTCCTCTGGTTGTATAGAAGCCTATGCTTCATGTGTTAAAGCTGCATTCTCTCTCCTGACCACCAGGGGGCGACTCCTCTGGTTGTATAGAAGCCTATGCTTCATGTGTTAAAGCTGCATTCTCTCTCCTGACCACCAGGGGGCAGCGGCTCTGGTTGTATAGAAGTATATGTTTCTCTCTCCTGACCAACAGGGGGCGACTCCTCTGGTTGTATAGAAGTCTATGGTTCATGTGTTAAAGCTGCATTCTCTCTCCTGACCACCAGGGGGCAACTCCTCTGGTTGTATAGAAGTCGATGTTTCATGTGTTAAAGCTGCATTCTCTCTCCTGACCACCAGGGGGCGACTCCTCTGGTTGTATAGAAGTCTATGGTTCATGTGTTAAAGCTGCATTCTCTCTACTATATAATAAATTATTATTCAAACAGATCATAGAGCAGGGGATGCTTTAGGGCGGGGCTACAAGGTGATTGACAGGTCGGCACCAGAGACGGTTGCAAAAACAATTATATACATAATAACAACACATCTTTTCAGCCTCCATGTTGTTTTGACGCAGCAGTAACGGAGGCGTGACACTGGTGCTCATGCGTGTTCATACCGGAGCTTCTTTTTGGTGTGCAGGTACGTGTGCAGGAGGAAGTGGACCGCCAGCTGAAGACTCTCTTTGGCCATCGGCTGGTAGTCTGGATGCTTCAGCTTCGTCTGGAACACAGAGGATAAAATATATATACAAAATGACAATAAGATGCTATGAGAGAAAAGATGCTGCATCTACTTCATAAAGTACTGCACAAAAAGGGAAATCGTTAAATAGATATGAATTTTGCTTCTAGAAAACAAGATAAACATTCATGACTAATGAATAAATAAATCAATAAATAAATAAATAAAATATGTGAATAAATAAATAATGAAATATATAAATAAATACAGATATATACAAATAAATAAAGATATATAAATACATAAAAATATACAAATAAAAATAAAGATAGATATATAAATACATAAAAATATACAAATAAAAATAAAGATAGATATATACATAAATAAAAAAATATAAATAAAAATAAAGATATATATATATATATATATATATATATATATATATATATATATAATATAACAGTGTTATGGCCTTTGCATTCCCAGAATACCGTATTAAGTTAACATCTTTACATTAAAAGCATTAAACCAACGGAACACAGGTCGACTTTTATTATGAAGCAGTCAAAGGAAATAAAAAGCGTTTGTCAGTCAAAAAGCAACGGCCATTTTTGGCATTTTCTGACAGCGGATGAGTTATAAATATGCCCCGTACTGAGGGACATGGAGTAATAAACTGCGTTCGTTACCAGCAGTGAATAAAATGAACCTTTCAGAAACCCAAACAGCAGAAGCACATACTGCGTTGACGGAGGCCAGGGAGAGGGTGAAGTTGAAGTAGTCGCTGTTGTAGACGTCTCGGTTCCTCATGAACTTGAGGTTCTCGTCCCTCACCATCTGAAGGAAACAAACAGGTCAGAGGGAGCCGGACGTTCCCTCTCTGCTGCCAACACAACCAGGGCTGCGGGCTCCTTTTCTTCTTGTACCTGGTAGATGCTGGCGGGCATCTTCTCCACAAACAGGCCCTTCTTCTCGCCCTTGCGCACCAGGCGGGTGAGGAGGGTGAGGCGGTCGTTGTTGGCCCTCGGGGGACGAGGAGACGACTGCGGAGAGACGTCAGGAGACGACGGGGCCGACCTGGAGGATGAGAGGCACGGGAGAGAGGATTTAGGGCTTCCTGGGGTGGCTCCATGGAATATTAAAGCTACATCTCGAAATGATGCAGAAAGGAAAAGGCATTTAGGCGCTTTGCCCTCAAACTGGTTTGTAGTGAATAAACTGTGTATTTTTGTCAGAGGTCGGCGCTATAAGCTAATTTAAAAATGGCTGCAATCCGCGAAGAAGAAGAAGGAGAAAGAGAAGGAGGAGAAAGAGAAGAAGAAGGAGAAAGAGAAGGAGGAGAAAGAGAAGAAGAAGGAGAAAGAGAAGGAGGAGAAAGAGAAGAAGAAGGAGAAAGAGAAGGAGGAGAAAGAGAAGAAGAAGGAGGAGGGGGAGAAAGAGAAGAATAAAGAGAAAGAGAAGAAGGAGAAAGAGAAGGAGGACGAGAAAGAGAAGAATAAAGAGAAAGAGAAGGAGGGGGGAAAAGACAAGAAGGAGGAGAGAGAGAAGAAGGAGAAATAGAAGGAGGAGGAGAAAGAGAAGAAGGAGGAGGGGGAGAAATAGAAGAAGGAGAAAGAGAAGAAGGAGGAGAAAGAGAAGAAGAAGGCGGAGGGGGGAAGAGAAGAAGAAGAAAGAGAAGAAGAAGGAGAAAGAGAAGGAGGAGAAAGAGAAGAAGAAGGAGGAGGAGAAATAGAAGAATAAGGAGAAAGAGAAGGAGGAGAAAGAGAAGAAGAAGAAAGAGAAGAAGGAGAAAGAGAAGGAGGAGAAAGAGAAGGAGGAGGAGAAATAGAAGAATAAGGAGAAAGAGAAGAAGGAGAAAGAGAAGAAGAAGGAGAAAGAGAAGGAGGAGAAAGAGAAGGAGGAGGAGAAAAAGAAGAAGGAGGGGGAAAAGAGAAGGAGGGGAGAAAGAGAAGAAGAAGAAGGAGGAGAAATGGAAGAAGGAGGAGGAGGGGAGAAAGAGAAGGAGAAATAGAAGAAGGAGAAATAGGAGGAGAAAGAGAAGAAGGAGGGGGAGAAAGAGCAGAAGAAGGAGAAAGAGAAGAAGGAGGAGGGGGAGAAAGAGAAGAAGAAGGTGATATTAATAAATATAAATACAATATTCTATTATATAAAAGACAAAGTAGAAATCTATTCAACAAAAGGTCTTTCCAGAATTTATTTAGAGCATCAACGTTTTTTAATTGTTGCCAAAGAAAAAAGTATTTTGCTGTTTCCTGCGATACTTCAAAATGTGCATAAATGTGAACGGAAATACGGTAAATAATTGTTTGTTTAATAGCTGCAATGTTTCATGAAACATCCTGACTTCTGAAAATCAATTAAACGGTTTATAAATAAATAATAAAGACCAGTGTTAAAGTAATACGACTGAAACGAAAATAAGCAGCGAGAAATATTGGAAGTGAACCAAATGAAAAACGGTATCCTTGAAAACGATCTTACCTGGTCCAAAACATTCTCATAAGAATAAAATAAACGTAATATATTCTAATATATAGATATAAAAGGTCTAATGAAACCCCTCTAAAAAAGCGTTCGGAGGTTCACTCACAGAGTCAGGTCCTCGGCCTCCTGCCTCATGATGCTGACTCGGCTTTTTTTGGGCAAGACGGGTGAGTTCTGGTCGCTGATCTTCTGGTAGAACAACATGTAGGCGTTCCAGTACCTCCTCCGCACGTCGGGGTAAGGGTTGGCTGCACACACACACACACACACACACACACACACACACACACACACACACACACACACACACACACACACACACACACACACACACACACACACACACAATCAAGGTGACTGAGTGTTTGCATGAGGAAACGTCCCTATAAAAAGGTGCAACATTTGAGATATGGTAAAAAAAAAAAAAAAAAATTAAATCAACAGAATGTGCTCGCCCTGTCCGTCCTGTCCTGTAATACCACTTCCACCTCTAGAGGCGGTAGATAGGTGGTCAGGAAGGAGAAAAGCCAACGTCACTGAAGCGCATGCGCACTTACTAGCTCATAATTTCGACTTTATCTCATTATTTCGATATTATTATCTCATAATTTCGACTTTTTATCTCATATCTCATAATTTCGACTTTTTATCTCATAATTATGACTTTATTATCTCATAATTTCGACTTTATATCTCATAATTTCGACTTTTTATCTCATAATTTCGACTTTTTATCTCATAATTTCAACTTTTTATCTCATAATTTCAACTTTTTATCTCATAATTTCAACTTTTTATCTCATAATTTCGACTTTATTATCTCATAATTATGACTTTTATCTCATTATTATGACTTTTTATCTCATAATTATGACTTTTTAATCTCATAATTTCGACTTTATTATCTCATAATTATGAGATTTTTTTTTTTTTTTCATCTCTTTTTTTTGTGTGGCGGAAACGGGCTTCCATAAGAAGGCCGCTTTTTGTATTTTTTATTTATCTGCCGGAGGGGGAAAGTTTCGCTGTGCTCATCTTGAATCTCAGTTCAGCACCAAAAAGATAAATAATCTTTTAAGTGACATAAATGGCAATTTACACGAGTGTGGCGTGGAGAGGAAGCCTCTTGGAAAAGGAGCGTTTCTTTGCATCAAAACACATGAATATTAATGTTTCAGATGTAACTTCTTGTCTTAAACACTTACACTGGTCGTAGACTTTGGGGCGGTACTCTCCGCCGAAGCACTCGTACTCTAGAGTCTCGTCATTCATGTCGAACTCCTCCACCACGTTGTCGTTGAACTTGTACCAACGTCCCCGAGCGCTGCCACTGAGAGGACAAACAAAGATGGAGGGAGGGCGAAGACGAGGGGAAACGTCACTGGGGAGCTCAAAGAAATCAATAACAGAGGAAAGAAAGGTTTGCATAATAAAAGAAGCACACACACAAGTTATTTTCTCCCACAAGACGGTTTCCGTTGTAAATGTAATTATTTTCTGTGTATTAAATGCGGGAGGGATTCTTTTTATTTTGCCAACATTCTGGGATTTTTAAAAGGATGAGCTAAAAAAAGGAAATCTTTTGAGAATAAAAAAAGAAAAAACACTCTTAAGACTGCTATGAGATACTATATATTATATTTATACATTTTCAGAATTTTAATCCTTTAAATGCCAATTTGTTGCACATCATTTATTTTTATTTTTGGGAAAATAATTACATTTTCTTCTATATGATGAATGCTAAGGTTTTTATTTGTATTTTTTTTAAATAAATATGATTTTTGCTTCTAGAAAACAAGATAAACATTCATGACTAATAAATACATAAATATATAAATAAATATAAATAAAATATGTGAATAAATAAATATATATATATAAATAAATACAAATAAATACATATATAAATAAATAAACAGTGTTATGGCCTTTGCATTCCTAGAAAGAATACTGTATTAAGTCAACATCTTCACATTAAAAGCATTAAACCGGTGAAACACAGACACATATGTCAATGATTAGCAAAAACATAGATATTTATGCATTGCATCAAACTCATAATACAGCAGCAATAACTCTAAATAGCGTGTATTCGTCCCAGAATGCAAACTTGAGAAAATGGCTCAATCTGGTGGACATTTTGAAGCTCATTTTTTGTCCTTAATGTGTCTGAATGTCTCTGTTTTGACTACTTACTTTAACACAGACTAGAGCTCAAGGTACATGTTACTCACCTGCAAGGTTGAACGAAGAAAATTCCACAATTTATTTTTAAAATCAAAGCTCACTCTCGTCAGATTTATGCCATAAGACACAACCCAGAGATCTCTCACCGTCGGTCCTTGATGAAGGAGTAGTAGTGACCGGCGTGCGCCTGGCCGCTGTGCACGACGACGCCCACGAGCTCGTAGTTCTCCGAGATCGTGACCTTCTTCCTGGGCGAGCCTCCCGAGGTCCCGTCGGCTCGGCCCTCGCCGCCCTCCACGCTGCAGTCCTGACGGGCCATCCCGGAGACGGTGTAGGGCTCCATGTTCAACACCCAGGGGAACTGTTGAAGAGCCCACATAAAAAATAAATCACAATTCTAGGACTTGAGGAAAGCGTTCTTCCCGCAGTGACGATCTCAGACTTCCGTACCCGGATCTGCTCGTCGTATTTGATGGAGCGGCCGCTCTCCCAGTCGAAGCCGAAGCGCATGAGGTGGATGCAGAGGACGCTGGGCAGCGACTTGATGCACGTCCTCTTCACGGTGGTTCTCTGTGCGGATGAAGGAACGCACGCGTGAGTACGCACGGCGTTGCAGAACAAAAAAAAAAAGAGAAACCCCGCGGAGCGACCGGCTCACCTTCTCCTTGCACTTCTCGCAGTAGTAGGCGTTGCTGCCCTCCAGCACCTCTCCTCTCACAAACTGGTCCAGTGAGATCTCCAGGCTTTGGCACGACGTCACTCCGAGGTTCAACGCCATGAAGGTTTCTTCTCGCTCGTACCTGCATTTAAAAAAAGGAAAACAATTAAAAAAAATGTTGTGACGAGACCCAAAAAAGACGCGGCCGTCCCGAGTGTCGAACTCACCGGTGAGGACAGTCTTTGCAGATCTTCTGGTCGGAGAAGATTCCCTGAAATGTGTTTTTGAAGATCTGTTCCCGACCCATTTTCTGGTGGAAAGAGAGTCCGGTCGTTAATAAAAAAATGTTATCTCTTGCGATTTAAAACAAAGAAAGTATTGTTCCTGACCTTGAGGTGCTCGTCCAGCTGGTCCACCAGACTGGTGAAGAACTCGTACGCGTCCTGCTGCTCCCTCACGTACAACTCCTTGTTCCACATCTTGAAGATCTGCAGCAGACGGGACACATCGGCACATGAAATATAGCTTCTTTTTTTATTATTATTATGAATCGATTCGCAAGTTCCCAAAAAAAAACTAACAAAAAAACGTTTTCCGACAAATAGTTGTGAAGCATTATTGTGTGATTTGTTGGAAAGAAAACAGTGTTATTCATGTTTCTCAGAAATTAAAAAGCAGCTAGTCTACCAATTATATCTATATATTTATATGTTTTAGCATAACTTGAACTTCTTATTCTTGAAGTCACTGAGAATTGTTTATTTTTCTGTGTATTTGTAAGTTTAGCACAAATAAAGGTTCCTCTTTTTTGTGTGCAATCAGTTGATATCACTTTTTAAAATATAAAAACTCGACAATATTATTTACACACTTTACTCGGCTTGCATGCTGTAACCTGCCAGCGGGTCTAACATTAGCAGCCCTCTGCACTGAATCAGGAATTCATGTTTAAATCGACCCCAAGAATCGAGAGATTTCTGCCCTTAGCGGTTCAGTAATAAACGAATCTCAGTCATGCCACAGTTTAACTGAAGATAGATCTTCACAGCGAGAAGAACCCTGATGAGAACCGGCTCAGACTCAAGAGAGGTCAGGGATTTCTTTTACGCGCCCACGGAAAGGTCCGGTACCTTCCAGAAGTTCTCGGGGATGTAGTACTGCAGCTTGCTCTCCATCAGGTGGCCGAACAGAGACTGCACCTGGTAGAAGACGCTCTCCTCCGGCTGATCCGTGTCGTCCTCGATGGACAGGAAAGCCTGCAAACCCAAAACACACACACACACACTCGTCTGACACCGGGTGACGCCGTACACGCCGTGAAGGTGCGCGGCGCTCAGGCTGCTGCTGCGTACCTCCGGCAGGCCGGGCTGCATGTAGAGCTGCTGAAACACAGCGTTCATGTAACACGTGGCGCCGCCGTTCTTCAACCCGACGAAACCAGAGACGGACCGGCTCTCTACGGGGGGAAGGTACTGAGACACACACACACACACACACACAGACACACACTTAGACTTTCATCCAACCCACAAACATCAAAGCAAAAGAAATACGCTTCCCCCTCGGCGCCTCACATCGAACTCCTTGCAGAGGGACGGGTCGGACTGGTGGTGCATGGACATGAGCTCTCTGGTGATCAGCCGCAGGTTGGGCAGCGAGCTGTCGGCGAGCATCACCAGCACCTCGTAGGCCGCCAGCCGGCTGCTGGCTGTGCTGCACCTGTACACACACACACACACACACACACACACACCGTGGCCAAAAAAACGTTAACGTAGCGGGTCGACGCGGCTTTAACAAAAACAAAAAATCCATTCCACGGGAGGAAAGATGAACGGTAGCGGTGGGAGGAGAACTAACGTGTCGTACTTCGGATGGAAGTCGTGGCTCGGGGCCGGGGACGGCGTGGGGTTGGAGCTGTTGATGATGATGCGAGAGGCTCGAAACAGGAAGTCGTCCAACAACTGTTGGATCAGAGACGGGCCTGGAGGGAAGAGTTACGTACGCGTCCTCACGTTACATTTTAGTGTTCTCAAGACTCGAGAGAGGAACACAATACATGGAAGGTAAGAAAACTAAATCAGAAAAATGTCAAACACTACCACACACACACATAAATTACAAAACCTCTCCACACGAGTCTCACACAGTGGTCCATAAATTAGGCTTTTCACTGGGTGGAGATTTCCCCGTTATTTTGCATGTGAAGCAGAATGATTTGAGCATTTTATTCTTTTTGCATCGGGAAAAAGACTGTTTGATGGAAATAGGGTGAAATGTTTAGTATTTCTGGTTCAGCAAACGTAATACAGGTTTAATTGAATTAATATGGGTGCTGGTTCTGCTGCTCCAAGGTCAAAATCAAGTGCCAAAATAATTGGGACCGCATTTTCACAGCTGGAAAGGCAGAACCTGCACTGTACTGTGATGTTATTTTTAAGCTTTACATACAAAATAATGGTGAAATGTCCACATTTTTCTTTGCTCTAGTCTTAAACTAAAAAACTCTGGAACGACCTGCCTGAGGAGATCAGGGCGGCTTTAAAATCATTCTTTAAAAAAAAAGAATTAAAAAGGAAAAACTTATTTTTTTTATTGCTTTTCTGGGATTTTATTCACTTTTTACTTATAAACTGTTTTATTCTCTTTGTTTAGTTTTTTGGCTTTTAATTTATTTCCCTCATTGTATGTATTAAAAGTGGTCCGTTTATATTTTAAAGCACTTTGCAACTGTGTTTTGAAGGATGCCAACTAGATAAAGCTCATTATCATTTGAATATTTGGTATAGATCCAAAAGCAACGGAGAGGAATTAAGTTGTTACCTAAATATTGTGACTTTGATTCGGTTACTGACTCTTTAAACCTTTCTATGAACCCCGTCTACTTCCTAAACTCGTTGTGGCTGCTCACCCAGTTGCTCCTTCTCGTTGCCGCAGAGCGAGAGCAAGGTCTTGATGAGCCGGAGGTGTCCGGCCAGGAGGATGTTGTCGGCCTCGCTGGTCTCCATCTCGGAGCTCCAACTGGGCTCAAAGTTGTCGAGCCAGGAGATCTCGTCCTCCAGCATCGCGGCGGCGCTCACCTTTAACACCTCCATCTCCGATGCTGGAGGAGACGGAGAGAGAGAATACGATACGAAATCAGTTCCTGCATCTGGCACAACGCGTCACATCTAGGTGTCGGTTAAAGGGGTGAACTTACTGGTGAGGTCGTCCAGAAGCTGACATCTGAGGTCAAAGTACTCGGTGCATTGGGAGAGCAACCTGAGAAGAAAAGCCACGTCAACACAAAGACTTCCTCTCAAGCTTCAGGCGTGCGTGCGTTTCTTTGTGACGAACCTCTGGTTGACTCCTCTCATGATGGAGGTCGGGCTCCATAGCGGCAGCTGGGCAGTGAGGACGACCGAGATGAGGAACAAGTTGGGTTTCTGGACCTCGGCGAAGGCCGACGTGTCCGTCTGGCTCAGCGTGTAGAGCTGATCACAAGCCACGCGGCGGATCTGGAGAGGAACGGACACAGGCGTTAAGGATGGATTTCTGCAGTGCTAGTTACGCTGTGGACCCCAAAACCCGCTGCCGGGATCGAAAAGCCAGATTTTCATCTTCCCGACGATCCTTGAACACATCATGTGCAAAACGGAGCTTGAAATTGTGATATTTCACCCAAAACTATTTATTCTTCACGTCTCATTTAAAATCTCGCCCTGAATAAACCTTTTAATTTAAACAGGTACTGTAAAAAACATTAAATTCTGCGCTCCTTCTACAGTCACTTGACAACAATTCCATGAACTTTGACGGAACGGCAGGCTGCTGATCACAGAGAGGAGAAAGGCTGTAAAAATGTAAATAATTGAATGTATACAGCATGTAGAGAACCACCCCTTGGGAACATGTTGTATAAATAGATTTTCCAACGCCTTTTTTATTCATATTTTTTAGGATTAATGCCATTATAACTGTTATTTCGCACAAAAGACATTGAGTCCTCTACTTGTAGCCACGATTGTTCCGTTTCCGTAGAGGTGCAGGACTTAAATATTGCATTGGAGAAAAAAAAAGAGGCTGCAGAGAGCAAAATATAACTAGAGCAACAAAAACAAAAAAAAGAGGCTGTTGTTTACCTCTCCGCTGGGAGATCCCAGCAGAACATCGATGATGAAGTCGTTGACAGAGGGAAGGTTGTAAAAGGAGCCTGGAGGGAGAAACCAAACCACAGGCATTGTAGAAGTCTACCACGGTGTCATTACACTGCCGAGAGGCGCAGTAATTATCACAAGTGGTGTGTTTGAGTCTTACACAGCTGCTGACAGCGGAGCTGCAGACAGGTGACGAGCAGCGACAGAGCCTCGCGGGCGATGATGGCATCTTTGACGGAAACGCACTGCTGTCGCACGCATATCCCAGCATGCAACGCTGTCGGCGTGGTCTCACCCTCGCTGCTGGAGCTGCAGTTACTTCCTGCAAGGAAGAAAAAAGAAAAACGAAGCATTTAGTTTTTGTTTTGTGGCTTCAAGCGTGCGGTAAATACCTCGTTGAGAAATAGAAGAGCGAGTGTTCAAACAATCTAGAACATTGCAAGCAACCAGGCGGCTTTATAAGGATATAACAGATATAAGAATCTACGTTTTTTTTTTTGGGGGGAGAAACTCCCAACAAGGGTCCTAAACTTTACTTTGTCCTTTCACATGACAATGTTATGTGTTTTTTGGGGGCTCTGATGGACAATAGGACAATGTTGAATATTTCTCTTTAATTTTTTTTTAGTTTTCCAGGTTTTTCCAGGAAGCCTCAGAGATATAAAAAATAAGAAAAAGCGGAGGAATTTCTGGTTTTGAGCAATTAAATAATAACGTTGGTTCACATTAATTTGAATTAAAAACACTTTTTAAACACGGTACAATCATCCTGTACTTGTACTATCATCACGGTACTCGAGCGTTTCCTGCGTCACCTGTGCTGCTGACTCTGGTGCGGACCCCCTGCGGCAGGAGGGCGCTGTGGGTCTCTCTGATTGGCTGAGGGCTGCCGACCAGATCCAATCGCCCGGCTGCGGCCGCCCAGGTCAGACGCATGAAACAGGCCACCGTGGAAGTGAAGTCCCCCACCTCCATGGTCTGGAAGACAGAACATTGTGCGTCAACATTTTCCCCACGTTTATAAATCAATCTGGGTGCCGAGTCAGCGGCGCTACCTGAATGGCGACGCGGGCCGCCGGGATGATCTCCTCGACCCGGATGGAGGAGCGCTCGGACAGAGACATCTGCCGGTAGGAGGACTTCTCCGGCGTGCCGCAGAGAGACAGCTGTCGTCCGGCTCGCCCGGCGTTGCGAAACGGGCGGGACGACAGCGACTCGCCGTCCCTGATGACGTCATCGTCCAGCACCGAAGGCATGCTCTGGCCGACCAGAAGAAACCTGCAAACAACAACAGTCAAGGATGAATTACATCTCGGTTCGTGGGCCAGAATATCCACCTCTTTGTGTGTGTGTGATTTGGCACCTGGCCAACTGAAGGCAGATGGAGTAGACTCCTTGTCTGGTCTCGTAGTCCACCTCTGATGGGATGGAGTCTCTCTGCATCACGTTCACCACCAGACTGCAGAGGAAACGCACAAGAAGACTTCAACTGGATGTTTTTTGTTGCTACATTCAAAGCTTCTATTGAGGTTTGAATGTCCATCACACTATTTATGACGTCATTGTTTTTGTGTGGTTACATAAATGTAGTTTACGTTGCTGTGCGTCTCCATTTTAGTTTTTTGACAGCGGTGAAAATGTTGTTTTTGAACGGCTTAACGCCAACAAATATAGATTAAAGTATTTTGGAAAGGATTATTTTGAACTACCGTAAAAGTCGGGTTATACGCCGCTACTACCTTCGGTCATTGTCCCCATTTGCACCCCGCTGTAGCCAGCTGGCGCTCATGCTAGTTCCGCGCTAACTTCTACTAGCTCTCCGCTAGCTCCCCGACAACCACCAAAGGTAGGGACCAGCCCCAGCTCTACACCCGACTTGGGCAGAGGGGACTCGGCCAGTAGCAGCAGGAGCGGGGAGCTAGTAGCAGCGCTAGCTAGCACTGCTACTAGCTTGCTACAGCGGGACACTGATCGGAGGTAGGAGCGGCGTATAATCCGACTTTTACGGTACTAGAACTAGAAGAATGTTGAAAAGTCGAGCCCTCTGAAGAAAACACTACCATCATAACATGAGGGTCGCCTAATCTTTATCTGCAAGTGTGAGATATCAGATTTAAAACAGAATGAGTAGATTATTATAAATTTCAGAACGCTCCGTTACCTGAGGCCTCCTGCTTTAAGGAAGTTCTCGCAGAAGGACTTGCTGCTGGTTTTCGCCATCTCATCGTCCGACGTGGGCATGAGCTTTGAACTCAACACCTTGACACCCAAGAGAGAAGAAGCAGATCTTCAGCAAGCTACCTTTAAGCTTTGAGAAGCGCCGTTTTCATTGGATTATGAAGTACTGCGTTTGCCGCATGCGTGCCTACCTCCAGGTTGTACAGCACTCTGAAGGTGGACATGCCCGGCGCCGAGGACCTGAAGAGGGACTCCAAGATGGACGCCGCACTGGGCTGGTGCTGCTGCTTGGAGGACGTAGACGGAGAGCGAGAGCCCGTTCCCTGGAACAGTGTCTTCTGTGGGAAAGAGAACAAAGACGGGGTTCAGAAAACAAGAGACGCGTTTAGATTCATCACAACAAAATATTTTAAAATGTAGAAAGAATGTAGAGAATGGAGAGTTTCAACGTTCAGGCGTGGAAGTTACCATCCTGATCTGATCCTGTACCTGGTGGCTCCAGACGCTGGACTCTTTGGGAACAAAGTTGTCGAGAGCGTCCTGCACTTCTGGATCTGTGGGAATCAGCAGCAGCAGCTTCCTCACGCGGAGGGTGATCCTGGAGGGACCGATGCACCGAATGAGGACATGCAGGTCTTTTCTTTGCATGTAGAGCCCCTTTCCCACGAGACGGGAACCCCACTGACACCGGCTAATATCTGGCTTTCGGCCCTGCAGGCGTCACACTATTTAATTCTCATCCCTTTTCTGTCGTGATGCTATGTGGCGGCTGTGAGCGAGTATATAATAAACAGGGATTTGGACAATTATTACAATTTAAAAAGTGCAAAACATACAATTATTATGTTCTGCGCGAAGCAGCCAGGCTCCCGTCAGACAGACAGTCATTTTACCTCGCTGATCGTCAAAACACACTTTCATCCAGACTCTACAGAAACAAACTAAAACTCATCAGAACCATCTTTGTGAGTCTTTCCACTGCTCCAAGAATCTAAAATAAATTAAAGTTTTATATCAACCAAACCAGTTAGGAGGTGGAAAGAAACAGGCGTTATTTGCTCTCATTAAAGCTAAAGGACTTCATTCACAAAAACAGTAATTTTATCTCACCGATCATTGAAAAACACACTTCATTCAAACGCGACAGAAACTAAATAAAAACCTCTCCGTCGTTCCAACAATCAAAGACGGACTGAATAAGTAAAATATATTTTTTTTTTAAAAGAGAAACCACCGAAACCTTTTCCAGCGCGTTTGTGACCTCCAACATCTGTCTTTAAAAAAATCATGTGTGTGTATGTATGTATGTATGTATGTATGTATGTATGTATGTATATATATATACACACACATACATACATATATATATATATACACACACACACGTGCACGTATTTTAGACGCCTAAAAGAATATATATATATATATACACATACACATATATATACATATACACATATATATACATACATACATATACATACATATATATGATAATATATTTTTATTGTCATATGCACAGATAACAGACAGTTACTCCGTACAATAAAAAGCTTATTTTGCTCGGTCCTCCTTACACACAGAATTACAATAAACGTAAGGTTAAAAAAAAAAAAAAAAAGAATTCTAATAGTATGGGAAAATATATAAATAAGGCACAAAAAAATAACAGTATTGCACAATCAGTTTATCCATTCTAAATTTAGAATAAATAAATAAAAAAACAAAAGTTGGACAATGCAAAGACGTCAGCCACGATGAGCGCCATCGTACGTACACACACACACACACACACACACACACACACACACACACACACACACACACACACACACACACACACACACACACACACACACACACAGTTTGTATTATCTCGCGTTCACACCTTTTTCGCCTGACTTTACTCGCTCGACTTGTGTCGTTAATTCGCTTCTTTTCCTGCAACGCTTTTTCGCAACCATTCGCGTCTGTGCATTGACTTTACATGTAATCTACTCCCGCGAATATTTCGCAACTCTTTTGGTGTGAACGCACCATTAGAACCATTCATCTCACCTGGTTTCATCGAGGTTAGCCAGCTGGTAAAGCATCTCAAATACGTTGCACACCAAAGCCATCACCACGCCGGGCAGCGACTTCTCCTGGAGACGGAAGAACACAGACGCGTCGTGAGAATCGATGTCAGAGGGTCCACGTTTAAAATAAAAATGTTCCGGGTGATGTCTGGTACCTGCTCCAAGGCGTAGGCGGAGTTGAAGACGGCGGAGCTGGAACTGCTGGAGGCCGAGGCCGAGGACTCGGAGCTGCCGGAGGGAGTGCCGGTGCCCGAGCTCTTCACGGTCAGGGTCTGCTCGTCGCTGAAGCCGAGCTGGGAGAGCAGCTTCTGGTCCCGGTTCATGGTCATCTGAAACACGGCGGAGGGGCGGAGTCTCATTTGTAATGTAGCTTCATGAGGGAGTGACGGGTGCAAATTTATTCTTTTAAAAGAAAAGAGGAACTGGAGTCATTAACACTTACCACGCTGTCATTGGCAAAGATCTGGACGTTATCCACCGGACAGCTCAAGTGCTCAGATATCTTCCACCGGATGCTTCCTATTGTCTCATTACTGTGGGTCTGCAGGAGGGGGAGAGAGAGAGAGAGAGAGAAAGAGAGAGAGAGAGAGACACACATAGAAAGAGAGAGAGATGCATAGAAAGAGACGCATAAAAAGAGAGAGAGAGAGAGAGAGACAGACACACACACACACAGGGAGAGACACATAGAAAGACAGATAGAGAGAGACATAGAAAGAGAGAGAGACACACACACACACACATAGAAAGAGAGAGACACACACACACACACACACATAGAAAGAGAGAGAGATGCATAGAAAGAGAGACACATAAAAAGAGAGAGAGAGAGAGACACACGGGGAAAGAGACACATAGAAAGAGACACACACACACACACACACACACACACACACACAGGGGGAGAGAGACACATAGAAAGAGACACACACACACACACACACACACACACAGGGGGAGAGAGACACATAGAAAGACACACAGATATAGAGAGACATAGAAAGAGAGAGAGACACACAGACAGAGGGAGAGAGACACACACAGATAGAAAGACAGAGAGAGAGACACACACACACACACACACACACACAGAGGGAGAGAGACACACACACACACAGGGGGAGAGAGACACACACACACACACACGAAGAGAGACACATAGAAAGACACACAGATAGAGAGACACACACACACACATAGAAAGAGAGAGACACATAGAAAGACACACAGAGAAAGAGAGAGAGACACACACACGGAGAGACACATAGAAAGACACAGATAAAGAGAAAGACACATAGAAAGAGAGACGCACAGAGAGAGAGAGAGACACACACACACACACACACACACACACACACACACACACACACACACACACAGAGAACATGGTTATTCCCTCTGCAGACGGTGCATTATTCATATGAAAGGCCCCAGCAGAAGTCCCACGGTACCTCTAGGGTGAAAGTGTCTTTGGTCGACTCGTAGGTGATGTGGAGCGTGACGGGGTGTCCATTGTACGACGCCCCGTGAGGTAGAATAGTGCGAGGAACGGAGTACATGTCCTACACAGAAGCACACAAAATATGACATTATTATTATTACAAAAAACAACCTTTCGTGTTAAAACTGATTATTGTTCATGGGTATATATAAAATCACATTCTCATCTTTTAACCAACATCTGTCCTGATTACAAATAATCTATTCATATTTATTTTTGTTTACATAATGTCACTGTAAAAAAAAATATAATTAAAGTTTGATTAATCTACATATGCTAAATACCAGAGGCATTTTTTTCAGTCTGGGAAATGTCAATGATTAACAACAACATTGGGTTGGATGCATTTTTTTTTGGCAGATTTAAAAATATATAAATAAATCATTTTTATTTTTGACAAAAATGTCTCCTTCTTAAAAACTGCTATACAAATAAAATATATTCATCTTAAATCTACAATTTTCAGAATTTGATCCCTGTAAATATTTGTTTACATAATGCTGCACACAAAATGTAATTGTTTTCTGTATATTAAATGCTCGTGCTTGTTCCCTACAGTCACGATATAAAAGAATACATGACGTCTGAACTGGTTTGACTGGGAGACATTTTGTCAGGGCTGAAGAGTTTTAATAAATCATTTACACGGCAACTTTTCTCTTTGTTTCTTTCTCTGCATTATTCTATTTTAGCTTCTCTATTCTTGCTGAAGTCCGTTTTTAAGTGTATTTAAAAGTCCTTTTTATAAAGTTTTTTTCCCCTTAAAGAAGGCTAGTTTAGACCCCGAAATAATGAAAAATGATAGGCCAATAAAGTAAAAATAATGGAAAAAGTGTTTTTCCATTACAACTTATTGGCCGAAAAATAACTATTGATGTCTTTCGTCAGTTGCATCCAGATTGAAGACTTTTCTGTTTGCTGTTGCCTTTAATTGAACCAGATTCAAGGATATTAATCAATTTCTGCATCTCACTACTGCATTTTATTCCTTCTTCTTTAAATCAGGCTTCTTCTGCATTATGTTTTAATGCTTTTATGTGAAGCACTTTTTATCGCCTTGTTGCTATACAAATAAACTCGCCTTGAGTCTTTTCATTTATTAAGTAAAGTGCTTTAAATTGCCTCGTTGCTTAAAAAGGTGCTACATAAATAAACTTCAGGGCTAAACAGTTTACTACAGACTTATTACAGGAGCTGAGGTTGACCTTCCAAAATTAAAAAATATTAAAATAAATCACACCCTCGGCACAAGGTACGCCAAACGCATTAACATAGCCAAAATTAGCAAACAATTAAAAAGCCCCAAAAATGTCCCCGGTGCTGAATAAAGTTCACGTCCTACCTCTATAGTGATGACGTAGCGTTCCGCCAGTAGCAGCAGTCTTTCGATTATCACCAGCTTCGTGGATCTACAGACGGACACACAAGTTTCAACAGGTTTTTTTACGTGTGTGTGTGTGTGTGTTTTAGTATCTCTATGAGGACGAGGAAACCTCTTAGAGAGACGTGTTTGAATAGGATTAGTAACTCTGCTCTTACCCAAACCCCCCTCTGTACCTGGATGGTGATTGTACAGATGTGGCCACGGTCGGCATGGCGGTGGCGGTCAGCATCTTGGTCGCCCTGGTAACGGCATGCGTCAAAGTCGGCCCGCCGAGCGCCGAGCTGGCCGCCTGAGAGGGAACGGAAACGGGAATTATGAGAGGTCAGGTTTTAGTTTTTTCCGTGAGGCGGAACAACAGGAGCACTTTCTTACCTCCAGTCGCTTGTAACAATCAGCAATGAACTTCTTGTGCAGAGACACGGAGTCCTGGAAGAAAGGGAAATTAATTTAATATCCGGTTGCAAGACTGAACTCACGCACGTTAACTCTGGAATAACTCGATTACAGTCAGTATTTGTTCTTTTCAAACTTAACTACAGACCAGGAAATACTCCTATGACTCACTTAACGCAGTTAGCCTCCAGACTCCATTCACAAAAACTGTAATTTTACACAAAACACAGGAGTTGCTGGTCTCCCGCTGCCTCTATCGGTTAGCTAGTGATATTGTGAGACTTTGGGGATCACAAACTAACTGTTTGACACAAAAGTTCCACAATAACACAAACAAACAACGGTGGACAGCAACTCCTGGAGTCCGTAACTTTAAAGAGAGCATAGTGTACTGACCCGATAGATAATATTCTGACCCTATAGTGTACTAATCCTATATAATCTAGTGTACTGACCCTAAAGTGTACTGACCCTATAGTGTACTAATCCTATAGAATCTAGTGTACTAATCCTATAGATAGTGTACTGACCCGATAGATAATATTCTGACCCTATAGTGTACTAATCCTATAGAATCTAGTGTACTGACCCTATAGATAATGTACTAATCCTACATAATCTAGTGTACTAATCCTATATAATCTAGTGTACTGACCCTATAATGTACTAATCCTACATAATCTAGTGTACTAATCCTATATAATCTAGTGTACTGACCCTAAAGTGTACTGACCCTATAGATAATGTACTAATCCTATATAATCTAGTGTACTGACCCTATAGATAGTATACTGACCCTATAGATAATATTCTGACCCTATATAATCTAGTGTACTGACCCTATATATAATGTACTGACCCTATATATAATGTACTGACCCTATAGCTAGCGTACTACTCCTATAGCTAGGGCACTACTCCTATAGCTAGGGCACTACTCCTATAGCTAGGGCACTACTCCTATAGCTAGGGCACTACTCCTATAGCTAGGGCACTACTCCTATAGCTAGGGCACTACTCCTATAGCTAGGGCACTACTCCTATAGCTAGGGCACTACTCCTATAGCTAGGGCACTACTCCTATAGCTAGGGCACTACTCCTATAGCTAGGGCACTACTCCTATAGCTAGGGCACTACTCCTATAGCTAGCGTACTAATCCTATAGCTAGCGTACTAATCCTATAGATAGTTACACCTAAACTGATATAAATCAGACGGACACACACACCTTCTTCATTTTGGGATTGAGGTTGGTGTAGCTGTATGTGATAATGAGCTGGATTGCTTCGTTGGCTATCTCTTCATCGGGGGTTTCCATGGCGATGCGCCAGATAAAATCCATCCCCGCCAGGTCAAGGCGCTCCACACACTGAAATCGAAACATATTAAATGCAAACATCGTAATAAATGCAAACGCGGTGCGTTGTACCTCTTTACAGCCGAGCGAGGACTCACCAGCTGCGTTCCCTGGCGCTTGAGGCGATGGTCACACAGATTAACGTTCTCAAAGAAGGTCTTAAACAGATTGAAACCTGCGAAACATATAATAAAAAAACATGTTGCATCACATGCGTCCACATGTAATCCAGAACGGCTGCGGTGCTCGTTCACAGGCTCTCACCGTTCATGGTGATCTCATAGGGCTCCAGCTTTAGGATCTTCTCCTTGAAGAGCTGCTGCTGAACGTCACTCTCGAGGTCGTGTTGTCCTTTAGTGAACCACTCGAAACACAGCTGCACACAGCGACACACACAACGAAACACACCACGTTTACTGAGCCCAGTGTCTCAGAGGGGAACCTGGAGGTCGTCCTGCTCTCTGTAGACGCTTCTTTTTAGCTTTACACTGATTAACTCAAAACTAAAAAAGGGACAGTTCAGCCCAAAATCGCCTTTTTGGTGCTCCAAAAAACATTTGAAAGACCCAACAGCAATGTGTCTTTCCAGGAATCCTCACCCGGTTACTCAAAATAATCTGCAGTCCTTGTTGTGGGCAGTTTCATGGAGGAACTATTTTCTTTCGACCGAACTACACCCGCTAAACCGTATCACTGCACAGACTGCAACCAGCCTAGATTTGACAAACAGCACTCCAGGTGAGAGGAAAAATGTGTATCGTTCATTTTGGGGTGAACTGTCCCTTTAATTACTCTTAATGCAAAATTCACCAGAAGCCACTAAACATCTAAATTTAAAATTGTTGAATTTTTTAACTTATTTTAATGTATGTTCATGCACCTGCGTTAAATACTGCTCTAAAATAAAATAAATAGAGCCAACAGCCTTTGTCCCTGCGGAGCAGTCGTCCAGAGAAAACACAAAACAAAATGGCCGAGGACAAGCGTTTCATTTTGCACAACGGTTTTCATACCTCGCGGTCAAGTTCACAGACGTCCGGCCCAGAAACCAGGCATTCCCAGAGCTCCTTGGCCCGGTTCCAGACCAGGTAGAGGCTGGCCTCCTGGAGGAAGAAGGCCAGGAAGCGCAGGTGGCTGTCCAGATACTGAATGGATTCAGACACACACACACACACACACACACACGGTCAACACACACTGTGCTGCTCATGTTTGATACTTCCTCTGTAAACCTTCCAGCTCAGAGAAAATTAGGCCTCAAATGAGATTACTCATAATTAACGTCAAATCATGACTTGAATGAGCTTCTTCTCCAGAGTTACTGCAGCAGACGGAGCGAAGCAATGTTCTGCTGTGGACGCATGTTAGAATCTATATCAGTGTACACTATATTTATATTTATATATGTATTTTCATGCTTTAACGTGCCATCAGACCGACCTTTCTGATGTGGAACCGAAGCTGTAATATTCATCTATGCTCCTTTAAAAGCCACGAGACTCCATTGACAAAAACAGTCATTTTACCTTTAAAGACCATAAAGGGTTGCTGGTTTCCCACTGCCTCTTTTGGTTAGTTCATTGTGTGACTTTGGGGTTTTAAAAGACAGAGAGACCCACAGGTTGTGTGTCTGTTTAGTGTGTCTTTGTAGTCGTTTTGTGTGTCTTTGTAGTTGTTTTGAGTCTGTTGAAATAGTTTTGTCTCTCTGTGGTCGTTTTGTGTCTCTTTGTGTGGTCGTGTTGTGTGTCTGTAGTCGTTTTGTGTGTCTCTGTAGTTGTTTTGTGTCTCTCTGTGTGGTCGTTTTGTGTCTCTCTGTAGTTGTTTTGCGTTTATGTAGTCGTTTTGTGTGTCTCTGTAGTTGTTTTGCGTCTGTGTAGTCGTTTTGTGTCTCTCTGTGTGGTCGTTTTGTGTCTCTGTAGTTTAGTGTGTCTTTGTAGTCGTTTTGTGTGTCTTTGTAGTTGTTTTGAGTCTGTTGAAATAGTTTTGTCTCTCTGTGGTCGTTTTGTGTCTCTTTGTGTGGTCGTGTTGTGTGTCTTTGTAGTTGTTTTGTGTCTCTCTGTAGTCGTTTTGTGTGTCTCTGTAGTTGTTTTGTGTCTCTCTGTAGTTGTTTTGTGTCTCTGTGTAGTTGTTTTGTGTCTCTCTGTAGTTGTTTTGCGTCTCTCTGTAGTTGTTTTGTGTCTCTCTGTAGTTGTTTTGTGTCTCTGTGTGGCCGTTTTGTGTCTCTGTGTGGCCGTTTTGTGTGTCTTTGTAGTTGTTTTGTGTGTCTGTGGTCCTACAATAAGACATGCCTCATTTGGTTAGTTTATTGTGTGACTGGGGTTTTAAAGTTAGTTCGGACTAAGTCACACTAACACAAACTAACTAACCGATTGATTCAGCAGTAGACCAGCAGCTGCTGAGCTCTGAGGTTAAATCAGTGTTTTAGTGAACAGAGTCTGGTGTGTGTGCAGAGATAACAGCTTCAGTTCAGTCAGAAAGGTGTGTCTGACATCAAGGTGAAGAGGTTAAGACATTCTAAATATAGCGTTCCTTTAAACAGATAGAGTCTAAAATACGTCCACAGCAGAACATCACTTTGCTCCATCTGCTGCAGTAACACTGCAGAAGAAGCTCACACAGACACACTTCTACACATCAAAGTGTCCCTTAAGAAATGAGCTTCTTTGTAGACAAACCTCCTGGTAGGTGTACCGCCCGTCCACCAGAGTCGAGCCCGAGAGGCCGGTGCTTCCCGCGGCGGTCACAGCCAGCCGATGGCAGCACACGAGGGATCCCGTGATCAGCTTCACGATCTCAAAGTTCTTCTTCAAGTCCTGGATGATGCTCTGTGGGGGGAAACAAAAAAAACACGGTAACAACGCACCGACAACGCGTTGGCTTGGTTGTGTGTTTGCTGGCGTGTGTGTGTGTGTGTGAGTTACCTTGTCTTGCTTCTGATAGGTCTGCTTGATGAAGGAGCGGGTGATCTCGTGCAGCTGACGGAGAGCAGGAACAACCCAGACTGCCTGAGGACTGCTCTGCTGGGACGCCTACACACACACACCACACACACACACACGATAATGATATCCATTAAAGCGGAATGAGCACACAAACGCATGCTAATCAGATTTTTTTTTTAATTAGATTGCTTTGTCATCACAGACGCGCTAATTTTTGCGGCTGTGTAAACATGAGAAAGAAAACCCGGAGCCTGGGATGTAAAACTGAGGACAAGACTGTGACTGTTTCAGGGAGAGTTCAGGTGTGTGATAGAGCAAAGTAACGTCCTAAAAGAATCTCTATCAGTTTAAGTGAACGCTTTTATTTACAGTATTTTCACCTCTTTAATTGCCTTTTCTGATGGAGAACTGAAGAAGTTATTTCCATCTATGCTCTCATTCTAATCCGTAAGACTCCAGTGATTTCACCTCACATGAACACAGGACTTGCTGGGCTCCCGCTGCTTACATCAGTGGGTTTGTTTATGTTATTGTGTGGCTTTGGTGTCTAAAAAAAGGTTTGTTTGGATTCACCAAAGTCGCACAATAACAAACAAACCGATGGAGGAAGCAGCAGACCAGCAACTCATCTGTTCTGCAGGGTAAAATATGTGTTTTTGTGCAGCGCTAGCTCCCGCCAGGAAGGTGAAGATTGTTCAAGAGGTGAAGATTGTTCACTTAAACTGATATATATATATATATATATATATATATATATATATATATATATATATATATATATATATATATATATATATATATATATATATATATATATATATATATATATATATATACACACACACACTTTTAGGGTCTAAAATACGTGCACACAGAACATCACTTTGCTCCATCTGCTGTCGTTCGTCCTCTTACAACGGCTTTTAAGTCCAAATCAAATATCAAACATGTCCCTTTTATAAATCCGAGGCTCCGATCAGATTTCCCTCTGCATGAGTAAATGTGCTTTCCCTTCCACCAAAAGCTGCCCATTCATCCAGCGGCTACAATCACTCATTTAATCCCACCGGCGCTCAGCCGGGACGAGATCAACACCACGGTGTAATCATTAGTCGGTGCCAAAGCCCTCTCAGTGAAGCAAGCAGACGATTAACACACACACACACACACACACACACACACACACACACACACACACACACACACACACACACACTCTCGTTACAATCACGTGTGAAATCATCAACCTGTGACCAATGAAAACCCCCCTTTTTGTGGTTAAGCACCTTCCACCGCGATTGGCCGGCGAAATCGGACACAGATTGGTCATTGGGATTATAAAGTGGTACCGGCTTTGTTCTCTTACTTTGGCCACAGAGTTAGCCTTCTTCTTGCCCCAAGTGCCAGTAAGAAATGAGCTTTGAGTGTCGCTGCCTTTACAGTCCTCCTGAGTGTGAGTCTAGAAACATACATTTTTTTATTTGAGGGGCAGTTTGAATCTAAACACAGTTCACTGGTACTTGTTGTCCTACATGTGAACATAAAAGAAAAAGAAATGTGAATCCCCCCCCATTGCTTTTCCTCATTTCTACCCTTAATAATGAATAAATCAAGACCACGTGGAAACAGCCACTATTTATCATTAATAAGCAATGTATTAACATTTAAATAAACGGTTCCTAACTCACTATCATGTAGTTATCACGTAAAATTATATTTATTCAAAGTGTTTATTAATGTGAAGTATTTTACGACAATTCTAGTCTCCTCTAAAGACATTTTAACTGCTTTAAGTTTATATACTGCTTAGAAATGCTAAATCAATAAATGTGAAAGAGTCCTTTAAAGAGGAGTTTAATCATAATGTGTGTAGTTTTCTTGAATCTGTCGACATGATTTTACAAATCCCGTCCTTATGCAAACATGAATATTATCATTAATATGGAAGGTTAGTTGGTTAGCTCACACACATATACGATGTATGAGCTTCATACATCAAAGCTCTGCAACAAGAAGATCAAAGAGAGTAAAGAGGGAGACACTTCCTGTGGTTCGGTCAGAGGAAAAAGAGAGGAAGTTAGTCTCTCCATGACTTAAAAAAAAAAAGAGTTGAAATTAATAATGAACTGGTGGAGGGCACCGAGTGTGAGGCCCCGCCTCCACAATCCACTGCAGCTCTGCGAACGCGAGACTGAGGCAAAGTTAGAGGAACAAACTGGAGTTGAAGGTTAAATGCATCGCTAACAAGGACGCGCTAACTTTTTTTTAACAACACCATCACCGCAGGCAGGAAAATGTAGGTGCAATGTTGTGGTTTTCCTATGGAAGATCATTTACGACAATGTGATATAAAACAATTAAAAAGATCCTGTAAGTCAGTATAATGAGAAAGTTTCTCAAAATATTGATTTAGTGTTTCAAAATAATGACTTATGGTAGTTTATTATTAATTTGAGAAAGTTAGTAATCATTTTGAGGTGTGAAATTATTATTTTGGAGGAAGATTCTCATTATTTTGAGGTCCGAATTCATTTTGTGACAATATTATGTCCGTATTTCGAGGAAGTTTCTCACTCTATTGAGGTATTATGTAATTATTATGAGACGGAAAGTCATTATCTTGATAGAAAGTCTTTATTTTGAGATAGAAAGTCATTATTTTAAAATAGGAAGTCATTATTTTAAAATAGGAAGTCATTATTTTAAAATAGAAAGTCATTTTTTTAAAATAGAAAGTCATTTTTTTAAAACAGGAAGTCATTTTTTAAAAATAGGAAGTCATTATTTTAAAATAGGAAGTCATTATTTTGAGATAGAGTTTGATTATTTAAGTCATTATTTTGAGATAGAAAGTCATTATTTTAAAATAGGAAGTCATTATTTTAAAATAGGAAGTCATTATTTTGAGATGATAAGTCATTATAACGACTTAAAGGATCTTTATTTCACCTCAGTTTATTTTCTATTAACGTCAGCAATGAGCCTCCACAGTTTAATTTAAACAGATTGAGCTGCACCTGCAAGGAACAGGGTTTTCTTTTATGTAACCACAAAACAAACAAGCAACCTCTTGAAGAGCGTCTCCTGGAATGACCTGGAACACCTTTAACCACAACAAACACTCGCCCACATCCACAAAGGCGATAAGGAGCGACTGCAGACGCCCGCCTCACCTTCTTAATGTCCTCGATGCATTTAATGATGTAACCGCGCTTCACCGTCTCCTTGACGGCGTAGGCGTCGCTCAGGATCCCCAGGTGCTCCTCCAGCGCCTGCTGCACCAGACTGGTGGGCAGACTGGGCAGGTGAGCCAGCTCCCACAGCACCTCCAGCACCTGCAGACAGCGAGGCTTCAGGCGCCACCACTACACCTGTGTGGACGCCTCCGTGGCCTCACTAAGACAGAGAGGCCCACGGGCGCGTTGTGTGTCTGTTGTGAGTCTTTGTAGTGGTTTTGAGTCTCTCTCTGTGATTGTTGTGTGTCTTTGTAGTGGTTTTGTGTCTCTCTCTGTGATTGTTGTGTGTCTTTGTAGTTGTTTTGTGTGTCTTTGAAGTTGTTTTATGTCTCTGTGAATGTTTTGTGTCTCTGTAGTTGTTTTGTGTCTCTTTGTAGTTGTTTTGTGTCTCTTTGTAGTGGTTTTGAGTCTCTCTCTGTGATTGTTGTGTGTCTTTGTAGTGGTTTTGAGTCTCTTGAAATAGTTTTGTCTCTGTGTGGTCGTTTTGTGTCTCTCTCTGTGATTGTTGTGTCTCTCTCTGTGATTGTTGTGTGTCTCTCTGTAGTTGTTTTGTGTCTCTCTGTAGTTGTTTTGTGTCTCTCTGTAGTTGTTTTTTGTGTCTCTCTGTAGTTGTTTTGTGTCTCTCTGTAGTTGTTTTTTGTGTCTCTCTGTAGTTGTTTTGTGTCTCTCTGTAGTTGTTTTGTGTCTCTCTGTAGTTGTTTTGTGTCTCTCTGTAGTTGTTTTGTGTCTATCTCTGTGATTGTTGTGTGTGTCTTTGTAGCTGTTGTGTGTGTCTTTGTAGCTGTTTTGTGTGTCTTTGTAGTTGTTTTATGTCTCTCTGTAGTTGTTTTATGTCTCTCTGTGATTGTTTTGTGTCTTTGAAGTTGTTTTATGTCTCTGTGATTGTTTTGTGTCTCTCTGTAGTTGTTTTGTGTCTCTCTGTAGTTGTTTTATGTCTCTCTGTAGTTGTTTTGTGTCTCTCTGTAGTTGTTTTGTGTCTCTCTGTAGTTGTTTTGTGTCTCTCTGTAGTTGTTTTGTGTCTCTCTGTAGTTGTTTTGTGTCTCTCTGTAGTTGTTTTGTGTCTCTCTGTAGTTGTTTTGTGTCTCTCTGTAGTTGTTTTGTGTCTCTCTGTAGTTGTTTTGTGTCTCTCTGTGATTGTTGTGTGTGTCTTTGTAGCTGTTTTGTGTGTCTTTGTAGCTGTTTTGTGTCTCTCTGTAGTTGTTTTGTGTCTCTCTGTAGTTGTTTTGTGTCTCTCTGTAGTTGTTTTGTGTCTCTCTGTAGTTGTTTTGTGTCTCTCTGTAGTTGTTTTGTGTCTCTCTGTAGTTGTTTTGTGTCTCTCTGTAGTTGTTTTGTGTCTCTCTGTAGTTGTTTTGTGTCTCTCTGTAGTTGTTTTGTGTCTCTCTGTAGTTGTTTTGTGTGTCTTTGTAGTTGTTTTGTGTGTCTTTGTAGTTGTTTTGGGTCTGTTGAAATAGTTTTGTCTCTGTGTAGTCGTTTTGTGTGTCTTTGTAGTCGTGTTGTGTCTCTCTATGTGGTCGTTGTGTCTCTATGTGGTCGCGTTGTGTCTATGTGGTCGTGTTGTGTCTCTCTATGTGGTCGCGTTGTGTCTCTCTATGTGGTCGCGTTGTGTCTCTCTATGTGGTCGTGTTGTGTCTCTCTATGTGGTCGTGTTGTGTCTCTCTATGTGGTCGTGTTGTGTCTCTCTATGTGGTCGTGTTGTGTCTCTCTATGTGGTCGTGTTGTGTCTCTCTATGTGGTCGCGTTGTGTCTCTCTATGTGGTCGCGTTGTGTCTCTCTATGTGGTCGCGTTGTGTCTCTCTATGTGGTCGCGTTGTGTCTCTCTATGTGGTCGCGTTGTGTCTCTCTATGTGGTCGCGTTGTGTCTCTCTATGTGGTCGCGTTGTGTCTCTCTATGTGGTCGTGTTGTGTCTCTCTATGTGGTCGCGTTGTGTCTCTCTATGTGGTCGCGTTGTGTCTCTCTATGTGGTCGTGTTGTGTCTCTCTATGTGGTCGCGTTGTGTCTCTCTATGTGGTCGTGTTGTGTCTCTCTATGTGGTCGCGTTGTGTCTCTATGTGGTCGCGTTGTGTCTCTCTATGTGGTCGCGTTGTGTCTCTCTATGTGGTCGTTGTGTCTCTCTATGTGGTCGTTGTGTCTCTATGTGGTCATTTTGTGTGTCTGGGTCATTTTGTGGCTTTCTGTGGTCGTACAGTAAGACATGTTGTGTCTTATTGTAGTTGTTTTGTGTCTGTGTGGTTGTGTTGTGTCTATGTGTTCGATGTGTCTCTATGTGGTTGTTTTGTGTGTCTCTGTGTGGTCGTTTTGTGCGTCTGTGTCATTTCGTGTCTCTTTTTACTTGTTACACATCTATTTGTGATTGTGTATTTTTCGTTGTTGTTTTTGCCGTTTCCATAGTCGCTGTGAGTCTCTCTGTTGTTGTTTTGCAGTCTTCTTTTAGTCGTTCCAGGTTGAAACTGGACTCTTTCAATGACATGTTGTGGGTGAAAGCCAGGGGCCTCGGCCCGGTCGTGGATCTGCCAACATACCTTTCCTGTTGTGGTTTCAGAGCGAGCCTCTCTGCCAATCCTCCCGATCAGACTGAGCAGCTTCTGCCTCACGCGGTCGCTCTCAACCTCCCAGCTCTAAACAACACGCAAAAAAAAGATTACTGTGTGCACTACACCTACAAACCGCTTTTCATTGAGCCAATTTACTCCCAAAATGTCCCTCACCTTCTGTATGAGGGCGAAGAGGTGGGTGAGTTGATCAAAGCTGAACTTCACAGCAGCAGCAGCGATGATTGTATGGATGTTTTCTATCACAGTTGATGACTGGCCCGCCTGAAATGACCACAAAAGAATCAATAGAGGATTTTTTTTACTTTTTTTTATCATTTTGTCAAACAAAACCAAAAGTGTTCAGTGCGCTTAATAATAAAAAGGTACATTTTGTTCTGGTGCTGACCTGTATTTTCCAGATCTTGGAGAGTTCGTCCAGCGACAGTTTACTCCCCAGCAACTCAATGATTCCCTTAATTCTCTCACAGTACTGAGCTTGATCAATGTTACCTGAGAAAATATGAAATAATATGTAATGACCACTGTGAATACAGTCAACCAAAGCCTAAGAAACCTGATCATTTTTAAGATTTCTTTATGAAGTAGTTACAAATGCAATAGTTTTTCCTTTAAGATCAGTTTGTGGCAGGAAGTGACGGTGTTCTTACCCTCCAGTGCTATTGATAGGACCGAGTTCTCCACCAGCCAGTCCAAAAGTTTATCTGTGTCAATGGCATTTTTCACCGTCTTTGACACCGTACTCTCCTCTATCAACTTAGTCACCTGAGAAGAAGAAACAAAAACTCATGAAAACACCCAGAAAAAAAAACGTCAATCTTGTGCCGTTTAGATTCCAACGTCATCCTATGAGCGGACCTCTTTGAGGGAGTTCATCTTGGTGGAGAAGTGCGGGGTTTTGAGCATGCGCAGCAGCGTGTCGAGCCGCAGGTCGTCCACCACGGTGACCAGCTCCCTCTGGAACCTCATGCACAGCAGCTTGATGGCCGACAGCAGGTCCGGGATGCTCACCAGGCGCTGTTATGGTTGACAGACAAATGAGGAGCAACATTCATAAATTAAAGAAATATATACATTTCATAATGCAGATTTCCTGATCGCGTATTTTTGCTGAACATCCGTGGGTGTCACCTTGTCTTTAAGGTCCTTCTCCTCCAGGTTCTGCACATACGTGATCATCTTATGGATGACTGGATCAAGCATGGGCTAGGAAAAACAATAGGAAACTTTGTTGGACCACTGCAAGCAGCAAAACAGTTAGAAGACACAGCAAAAAAACTAACACAGAATATCAATTTGAATGGGATCAAATGAACAACTTGGACAGAACACATGCTACAAAAGATGTGAAGTACAAGAAGTACAATATATCGGGAGAAATGGAGATAACACAGAGTAGCAGCAGTTCAGGGTCAGTGTGTGCAGATGAGATGAGCTCACCTGCACGAGGCTGGAGTTGAGATATTCTGCACCGACTCCAAGCGGCTGGACGAGAGCCGACACACACTGTGGAGGCAGAGCGGAAGAGACTCAGATACGACACAAACGGACGAGTTAAATCAACTCATAAATACAGCCGCCGTCTGACAATTAGGGATTGTCCATTCAATCTTTTAACCTTAAATCAGTCGTGGTTGTGATGTCGGGAAGCTAACGACGAGGTGTCTTAGACCGGCATTCTCTCTAGTGTCCACCAGGGGCGACTCCTCTGGTTGTATAGAAGTGTCATGTGTTAAACCTGCATTCTCTCCCCTGACCACCAGGGGGCGACTCCTCTGGTTGTATAGAAGTCTTTGCTTCATGTGTTAAAGCTGTATTCTCTCCCCTGACCACCAGGGGCCACCCGCCTTTGGTTGTATAGAAGTCTATGCTTCATGTGTTAAAGCTGCATTCTCTCTACTGACCACCAAGGGGCGACTCCTCTGGTTGTATAGAAGTGTCATGTGTTAAACCTGCATACTCTCCCCTGACCACCAGGGGGTGACTCCTCTGGTTGTATAGAAGTCTATGCTTCATGTGTTAAAGCTGCATTCTCTCTCCTGACCACCAGAGGGAGACTCCTCTGGTTGTATAGAAGTCTATATAAATGACTCTACTTCTCTTGATGTATTCCCTCAGTAAACATTGTAAACATGAGTTTGTGTCTCAATCTCTAGTTTCAAGTCTTCTTCAATACAGCATGATGTTCATTTAGTAAATTCTGGCCATTTAGAGTCAAACAGGGGACGCTTTAGGGCGGGGCTACAAGGTGATTGACAGGTCTCTACCACAGCCGTATATGACGTGACTCCTCCTCAGTCCAAATATGGTCACTTCAATACCCCGGATAAAAAAAAAAAAAAGCCAAATCGGTGAACTCGAAGCTTCAAAAACATCCACACGCCCACAAACCAACGGACGACGTCACAATGACTGCGTCCACTTCTTAAATACAGTCTACGGGCTTCGTGAGCGTTAACAGATGTGTGGGTCAGTTTCTAACACAAGAGCTCAGCTGTCATTTGCCATTCGGTGCTAAATCACAGGGGCTTAATGAATGGTTCCCGTGTTCCTGTCTCTTTTCTGGCCGATTTCCATCTCTGCTTCTGGGCTCCCGTCTCCCCCACCTTCCTCCTCTATTCACTCAGTGCCCCCCCTCCTCCTCTTCCTCCTCTTCCTCCTCCTTCTCCCCGTGCACTTGACTTCCTGCTCAAAGCAGACAAATGAATGACTCAGCCTTGGGAGTCAGTAGAGGAGGGAGCACTCATCCCATTATCTTTTCTCCCTCCTGTGCTTGTAGTATGTTCGGTATCAGACGGCTTACAAACTTATGGAGCTTCCTGCCACTGCAGAGTGGTCTGCATCCACTCTCCTTCATTTTAGGGCCGTATCCAAATCTGAATTGTTTTTATTTGAATCGGATTTGGCTGTACACCTTTCATTGCTTTTTTTAATAGTTCCATAATGAACTTAATTAATGAGTTATTTATTTATATACATATACATACACACACACACATCTCTATCTCAATTATTCATTAATTAAGTTAATGAATAATTAACATACATACAGATGTGTGTATGTATGTCAAAATATAATATATATACAAAAATATAAATATTTTAATATACATGTATTGGATGGTTTGGGGGGAAATGCCACTGATGTCGGTGTTGGATGTTTTTTTTTGTCTGGACGGGCAGAAACGGAGCTTTTGAACCCACAGTCACTCCTTGAGCGTATTTGTTATCTATCCTCTTCTTTTTTTTTATAAAAAAGAAAGTGCTGGGCTTGAATAATTTCAAGTTGACTGAGGGGTCAGCTACGAATGATTTGACTCGTTGACTTTCAGCAGGCAGCCCCACATATTAATATGCTTAGAGAGAGAGAGTGTGTGTGTGTCTGTGTGTGTACGCACACACTGAATCAATGGCCATGCACTGCTGTGGTTCCGGCCAGGTTCCCAGAAGGACGCATCAGTACAAGGATGCCTCAGAACACACAACACAACAGAGCATTTCAACCATCAACACAGCGGGGGGATGAGAGAGCGTGTTTGTGAGTGAGAGTACGAGTGAGGGGGGAATCTTGCAGCTGAGAGCAGTGGGGGTGAACACGGTGACCTTTCCTCCGCATAGTCTGTCTAAAAGTCTGTCTGCGGTGCTTCTCTCCCATCCACCACCAGTAGGAACCAGTAGCAACCATCCCATTACTCTCACGACACGTCAAGACAATTTAAAAAAGGAAGGCAAGGAGATCAAAGTAAGGAAGCGACTCTTACAGCAATCTCGATTTCGTCCACGTTGAGCTTCGTCTGGATGGCGGTGAATCCTCCCAACTCTCCAAACTTGACCCGGGGGAAAGAAAAAAAAGAATAAAGAGGAGAAGGAAATGAGACACATGAGGCCAAACAAAAACAACTATGGCATGTATGTGAAAAGGAGACAAACAAATCTGGCTCATTACTCACCCGGTTCACCAAATCAACCAGCCAACCATGAGGCTCCTGGAAGACAGAGGTACATTTTCAGTGGATTTATTCAACAGTGACACTGCAAATTATTGTAAGAGAAACACACACACACACACACACACACACACACACACACACACACACACACACACACACACACACACACAAGTTGTTTGACAGCTGTTGCGTGTCAGTCACACATGTCCTTCTGAACCCAAGTGGCTCCGTTACACAGCAGCGGGGATGAAGAAGTCATTTGTCGGGCCCTGAGCGCGACTACGAACCGTAAACAAAGGCTAATAAGGAAGCGTGTGTGTGTGTGTGTGTGTGTACTAGCAGCATCTGGATGAATTGGCACACACACACAGCAATAAGAGACGGAGAGTCCCGAACACACGAGTCGCCCCCTTACTTTCTGATAGGCGTTGCTCGGCGAGACCGCAAACATGTTGGCCTCTTCTCCAAAGACTTCCGCCCAGCTCCTCTGACAGGCCTTCATCCGGTTCTTAAAATGGTACTCGTTGTCCGGGTTGAAGGCCTGCGCACAAAAAGACAACGACGACGAGCATGAATACATATTCATGACGAATCAGCATTTCTTTTTGACAAATCACGGCAGCAGATTAGATTGCAAAAATGGCAGATAAGTCCTGGCTTTTGATTCGGAGCACGAGAAGTACAGAGGAGCTTTGAGCTTTGTTTATGCTCTCGCTCGGCGAGCCTCCGCAGACTTAAACTCACATATCTCATATTTAATGACTACTTTAATTGCCTTTATACAAACGCTGTAAAGAAACAGGTCAAGTATTAAATGCCTTATAAAGAAATGAACGTCGAACGCCTGAGCGAGAACACACCATAGTCAGGACTCCCATCAGGTTCACGGGTACGGGGTCCTGCTTCACCCGCTCTGCAACCAGCTCCACCAGCAACATGAGCATGTTGTAGATCCCCTCGTGGATCTCGGTGCCCCACTTGTGTACGGCGCTGCTGGTCAGCAACTGGTGGCGGGGAACAAAGACGGAGGCGGACAAGTCAGGAAAATGTGCGTCGATGAATCGAGTATTAAAAAGCCACTTAATCTGTGTGCTGCTCACCTTTTTGAAGGCCTCCGGCATGCACCGGTCTATGAACCGCTTGCAGTTTTCATCGGCGTCAGCGAGACCTGACGGAGAGGGAGCAGTTGGTTTCACATATTTATCTCACATCCAAAACACATTGAGGGGGAGACTCGCTGTGACGAAGGAGACACAGATTGAGCCCATGAAACGCCAAGCGTCCAAAATAACATGTGAAAAACGGTGCAAACAAAACACTCAGACATAAACGCAGATGGCGAGCGTTTGGGTTTTGAAGCAGACCTTCAAAAATAAATCCTCCTCCCACACAATCGGGGTCTTACCGTGCCGGGCGAGGCAGGTGGACGCGATGAGACACTTGCCCAGGGACTCTTCTCTCTTGTAGGGTATGGACCAGTGGTCGGTGAAGACGCGACTCTCCAGCTCGTACAGGTTGGTGGTGGGGAACTCCATGCTGCCCCCCGAGCAGTTCCCATTCTCATCGTTGCTCCGCTGTAAACACACACACACACACACACACACGACACAATTACAACCTTTGCTTTACGCTGCGTCGTCTGTTGTTTTGGGACGCTGCAGCTGGGGTTAATCCAAACGGCCCTCTGGCAACGATAAAGTCAGAGAGGATGACGCTCGATTTTTTTGCTCCCTCTGGGAGAAGAGCGAGAGCAGTCGTTTGTGAAAGTGTGTCCTTTTCGCTCTCGATCTGCCCTTCATCTCGCCGTCTTTTTTCGCCCTCTATTTGCTCCCAAGCAGGCGCTTGTTCTCAAGTGTTTCACTGAAGTCAAAAAGGGCTGTGACGTGTGAGACACGGTGTGTGTGATGACTTGTCTTGTTAACGCTACCTAGAGTTGCCCTGACACCAGTATCGAAAATGTCTCCGATGCAGCTTTAAAAATCAACGCTGGATCGGGTATCGGCGAGTATGCGAGTCTACGCACCGATCCAATACCACGTTATCAAAACAGCTCAGTTACGCTAACGGGAACAACAACAACACGCGCCTCCTGCCTGTTAAGTACCGTCGGATGAGCCAGGTCTTACTGAAATCAGAGCCACGCAGGGTTAGTTGTATATAGCTGTTAAAAAATAGTTATATATATTTATTTATTTTAAACACACTGGTATTGGATCAGGACTCGGCCGATACGCTGGTTCAGGTATCAGAAACATCTCTAAGGCTCCCAAACGAGGACATATGTTCTGTGGTCACTGACGGACAGGTCGTGACGGTCAAGTTAAAACCCGACTCACTCAACGTCACCTCTCAAACCTTCTGCGTTCAAAAAGCCGAGGTCAGACCCGACCCCTTTACGAGGACAAAACATGCCCAGGAGCAGTAAAGTCTACAAGTCCATGTGGTGAACGCACACAAAGGATTATTGAATTATTTACATTATAACATTGTGTACATATTCATGAAGTCATCTGCATATTCATGATTACATAGCAGAACTCACCCGTGGAACATGTCACACTGAAGCACGTCAGATCTATCAACTAGTGATTAAGGTTTTTTGCAATCGCGCAAATCATTTACAGCAATCTATTGAGGCTTGACCTGCTGTTTAGTATTGAAAAGCATCTTAATTCAGCTTTAACTACATTATAAATGACCCAAACTGTTTACAGCTCATTTGTCCAGTTTGCCTTTGGGCGCCGCACATCACAAATATGAATACGGCAAAGAAGAGTTAGGTCAAGTCCGACCATTCTGAATACATCTCCACATATTAGCATACATAATGGTCCATGTGTTCAGTCAGTGCATGTTTTTAATGAAATATTTTATTTAAAAAAAAGTGATGGACTGAGCGTTAAAGAGGGGAAGCGGAGGAAGAGGTAAAGGGAGGAGAAGGCAACAAAGAAGCATCGTGTTTCATCCCTTCCCTTTCGAGGAAAATTAGAAACGACAGATGGATGGATGAGAGGAAGGAGAGAGGGCGAGAAAATAACCGAACACCGGTGTGTGTGTGTGTGTGTATATATATATATATATATATATAAAAAACACTACATTTAAAGTAACCAAGGGGGGATGTATCATTGCGAATCAGAACTCTCTGGTTCCTCTGATTTCAACAAGAATGACGGCACTGAGAAAAGAGCAAACTTCCTATCTTTGTATACGATATTCAGGGATGCTTGTAAACAACCATCAAACATGCAATAACGCCCTCAGTGAGTCGAGACCTGAAGGCTTCAGGGGGAAAGGCTTGAGTCCCTGAAGGCACAGACCACATGTGTGGCGGTTGCGCAGGGCGGTGAGGTAACCCAGAGCCACTCTGTTACTATGCACCCGGCGGCCCTCCTGGGACCCCGGCTCTGCAAAAAAACAAAACTGCAATGTGTTTGTGTGTGGTAGGGAGACAGCGGGGCTATATTTGGAAGCATAACATGGGGGCATAGGCCTGCGACATGCCTCTTAAGCACAAATACAGCAAACGGAGCAATCAAATAAAGCGTTTTATTCTTGAGGCTCATTTTCTGCACTGTACATTTCTATGACATGTGGGGGCCGAGACACTTGTTAACTTCTCCATCTTACGACAACTACAAATGGAAGTAGGTTCAAATTAGGACTGTTTTGGCCGTGTGGACATTCAATGAACTCAAGAGAAGGAGTCGCCTTGGGCTGAGTGAGTTTGGACCGACACCATTATTGGCATATTCACAAAAACAGGCTCATTATTTACAGTGACCTGTAAAGTGTGTGCTATTTTTTTCCTGCATACTGTAAATGCCAACGGTTGTTTACCCTGCAGCTATAACAGTGTGACAGCGAGTTAGTGGAAAAATAAAACAGATATTGAGGTTAATTTACTCCCATTCACGCTTGATTCATAGTCACAGCAGCTGGAACCATGAATCATAGGGATACAGCAGGTGGTTGGAAAGTCTCAATCAATCATCTTACAGTTCATAGTGTTATTTTTGGGAGAAAGTGCTGCTTTCCCTTTGACAGCACCTGCAGGATTTTAGGAGGAGATCTGAAGGGAGCAACAGGCTTGAGAGGTCGAGTTGCTGAATAGGCACCTCGAGGTGTCACGTCTCGTAGACAGGTATGCATGAGTCGCCAAAGCAGTGAACTGTCACAACACGTGACACAAACTAGGACGAAACGATGCGACCTGCAGGGTAGATCTGACAGAACCAACCGGCCTCACAGCATCAAGTGTAACCGCTCCTCACACACAAACACACACACACACACACACACACACACACACACACACGAGGTGACACAAGCATATTTTAAATGTGTTCACAGCTGAGAATGTGGCCGGAAGAAATGATCAAAATGGCCCCGTGAGCCAAGAGACGTTGCGAAACCGCCGTCCGGGGTTCGAGTGGACCGCGCAGTCGGCGAGAGGTCGACGCTGTCAGCCGAGCCCCTGGACGCTAACGTCGGCTAACACTCTGCAAAGCCGCCCCGCAAAAGGCAGACTGAATAGATCCAGCAGTCCCGCTGGTTTAGCCGATGGGATCGATTACCCACCGCCAGAGGAAATCAGTGATTTAAACCCCGCAGAGTGCCGCCTCTGTGCCGCTACACCTGGTCCAGCTACCGGCTGACACTGGATGGCTAGCTAGCCAGCCGGCTACTAGCTAGTTGGGTTAGCGTAGCTGTTAAGTTTTAAGAATTTAGGTTTGCGACGTCGTTTAAGTCGCCAATACGTCGTGCTACCGTACAATTTTCCGGTGACAGCGTCCCTTGTCCCGTGGGACCGGAGAGACAGCTCACGTTGGGGCTCGTTGTGGCGTCACCAGCCGCTAACTTTAGCAGAGTTAACCGGGGCTCGCCCCTCCGTTTCTCCGGTAAGTCGCCCTGTCCTCCTCCCTCCGGGTCCTTTGATGCCCGGTTGGGAAACCCCGCTCTTTTTTTTTGTTACCTCGCTATCCACCACGTCGTGGTACGCGGGCGGCGGGTCAAACCCTCCCGTCGTCCCGGTCCGCCCGCCGCCGCCGCCGCCGCCGCTGCTCTCCACGTCTCCGGTCGAGCCCACGCCGGGGGCAGGCCCGCTCTCCATCGGCTCGTATCCATAACCGAGTCCGGGGCTTTCGTTCGTCAGCAGCGCCACCGCCTCGTTTATGTCGTTCTTCGCCAGCCGGAGCGCCTTCCGTATCACGTCGGGGTCCGGGAAACCCATGCAGAGGAGCGTCGTTATGTGCTGCTCCTCTTCGGTCTCCATTTTTTTTCGGGGAGGTGTGTGTAGGGGGGGTGTGAGGGGTCTCCGTCTCGCGGACTAGTAGTAACGGGGTGCTCGGCACAGCCCTGTAGCTGTGCACGCCGCCATGTTTACAGTCCACTGCTGCTAGCCTGTCACGATCCTAGCTTCCCCCCCACAGCCGCGCCGGCACACAGGTGTTACGCGGAGTTCAGCCTGCCAAGAATTGCATGCTTCTCGCGGGAGCGCGCACAGCGAAAAGTCCGAGACGTAGTGACGATTTCGAAGTTTAAAAACATACATATATATATTATCACTGTCTTGTGTATCATTGATTGGAGCTAATTTTTGAGAGGGAATGTAGCATTAAAATAAAAAAGTTAAGCATAATAAGGAAAACAGGAATATAGACATCCTACAATATCTCAAAATTCAGATTTGGTCATTTCATAATTTAAGAATAAATATGTATAATCATGTCTTAACTTGTAATCAAAATGATTATTGATGCATTTTACCAAAATTACGAATGCAATTAAATAGTAAAATATGATTATATTACAATGATCATTTAATATGGATTACATATTTGTGATATTGGGCAATACAAATACAATTAAAATGTAATTGAGTTAAACATTTAATTGTGTTCAGTATCATCACATTTTTAGGCTGCTTTATTATCTTTAAATTGTAAAAAGAACTGGCTAAATTAAAAAAAAATAAAAAATCTCAAAATATGTGACCAAATAGTTTCAAAGTTTAATTAAAAAACCTTTTCGTGTGTGTGTATATATATATATATATATATATATATATATATATATATATATATATATATATATATATATATATATATATATATATATACACACTTTGGAAAAGCAATTTATTAAACATAGAACAGTCTAATTATTCCGTTTTACATTGTTTTATTACTTTCTTGTTTGTACTAAATAATTAAATACTGGTACTAAATAGCATGCCTCACATTCCGACCTCACCAGGGCGTGGCAATGCGCGCGACTGGCGCCGGTGGCGGGCGGGCGGACGTCACGTGACCACTCATGTGACAGGAGGGGGGAAAAGTCAAAACAGGAACAAAATGGCTGCGACGGGCGACGACGCCGCAGCAATGGACAGCATCTCCAGGGCTCCTGCGGCCCGTTTGGCGGCTCTGAACGCGGCCGCCAGCTCCAGCAGCCCGGCGGAAGCCCCGGCGGACGCGGCGGAGACCCCGGTGGTCGCTCCCAAGAAGCCGAGCACGAACAGTGGGTGATGTCTCCTCGCAGCTTCCGTAGCTGGCTAACACTAACGTAGCAGCACATAGTAACCTCATTATTATTGTATTTTGTATGCTTTTCCGTGTGTTTTTACATTGTAAAACCATTATGTGAGTCTGTTTTCTTTCGTATTGTTTTTCATGGCTTTATTAGTATTCTCCCTTTTTTGTTGTTGTTGCTCCATTTATTGTTTTGAACTAGTGTTCTGTGTATTTAATCTGCTAACGCTCGCGCACAGGTGACGGTGGCGTGGAGACAGCAGAGGAGGCTGTGGAGCCCGCAGAGCCCGATATCGACGAGCTGTGCACCGATATGTTTGAAAAGATGTCCGTCTTCCTGCAAGGAGAACTAACAGGTATTTACACACAAAGATCAAATAATATGTTTGATTTACAGATGCACTTCTTTCATAATCACCTGTTTTTTCTTCTTCTCTCTCATGCATTATGTCCTCACCTGTTCAGGGACTTGTGAGGACTACCGTCTGCTGGAGAACATGAACAAGCTCACCAGCCTGAAGTACATGGAGATGAAGGACATCAGCATCAACATCAGCCGTAACCTGCAGGATCTCAACAACAAATGTGAGGCCATATGCATAATCCTTGTTTGTTGTTGTTTTCCAATTGTTGTTTAATATATTTGACTACAGCCTGCTGGTTTTTCTGTTATTCTGCTTCTCTTCTTTAGATGCCAGCCTGCAGCCATACCTGGACCAGATCAATCAGATCGAGGAGCAAGTGTCGTCACTCGAACAGGCGGCTTACAAAATGGACGCGTACTCCAAGAAACTGGGTAAGATGTCTAATGTGCAGAAGTGTGCATGTATGATGTGTTCAGTCCAATCATATCGAGTGAGACAGATTTTAATCAGGTAAATTTAAAGAATAAATTAAGTAAATAGCTGCCAGTTTAGTAACATTGTTACTGACTTGTTCCAATCAACCACAGTATTTGTAAACTTTATTGTCCTTTTGCGATTAGTTTATTAGACTGAAAATATAATCACAACTATTTTGACAATCGTTTAATCCTTAAAGTTTCCAGTCTGCGTTTCTTTTGTTTTCATATCAAATTGAACAGAATATCTAATAACAAGATGTTAAAGGCATCACCCCGGACTTTGGGAGACTGGGATGGACGTTTTTCAGTATTGTCCAACATTTCACAGATTTTAGGAAATAGTCATCAGATGAATTGATAATACAAATAATCATTAGTTACAGCCCAATGACGCAACAGATCATAAAAACATAAAGAAAAGACATCATACGACATCATACAATATCTTTCCAGCAAACTGGTTCCCGAAAGGCTTCGTGTGCAACACAAAAAACCCATGTTTTTAAACATGTAACTCTGCCACAGATGATCGTTGTGCTATAGACTGTTGTATTTTGCGCTAGTAGGCTAATTGTCTTCAGAGTAATACATCAAATGTGTAAATCCATCAAATATGTAAATCCATCTATTTATTATTTAGCTTTTCAGGCGTCAAACCGAGACCGTCAATTGGGCCTTTTTTGTTTTTTATTCGATCCCTTTGTCAATAATTGTAAACGTAATATAATAATAGCAGGAGGAGGCACAAAGTAATGTTGGTGAACTGTTGAGGTTTAACCATGCAGAAGACCACATACGTGCTAGTGTATATATTTATATAGGAAAGTGAAGTAGAGGGTTGGTATTTATTCGGGAACAAGTATTTCTCGACATGTTCGGCTTTGGGAATCGTTGCTGAAGGAAAGCGATATAAACACCACGATGACGCCCTCATGAAACATCCTGGATACACCACAGACTCACTGAAGCCTCAGCGTGCACACACACACACACACACGCACACGCACACGCACACACACACAACATGCTTCCTTTTAATTATTGTATTTGGTGAAGGGCTTCTCTCTCTATTCTCTGGTTATTTTGTCTGATCTGTGCAGCACCTCCATTAGCTCACATGGTGACGCATTATGAAGTCCACCACCAGGTGGTGCTGTGACACCACGGACGATATCGCACCTAAATATTTCTGCATTAGAGCTCACAAAGGGCTAGGCATTTAGACTTGAGCATCCATTAGCCTCAGAGTGATCACATCCCTGTCTTTTCTCATCTTTACAGAGGCCCGATTCAAAAAACTGGAGAAGCGATGATGATGATGATGATGAGGAGGGAGGAGGAGAAAGTAGAGGCCGACTTGAGAGTTATAGTGCCCGCTCACCTTCTTTCACCCGGCCTCGCCTTCTCCTCGCCCTGCCAGCGAAGCCGGGAGCTGCGGGGAGGTCGTGAACTGAGACTGAAACAACAAACAGAGACATTTTGACAGCTAGAAAACAGGACCCAGGAGGAAGCGGCTGAAAGGACATGAATTAGAGCTGCAGGCCGTGGCTTAGTTTTTTAACTCCAGTATCACAGATTTTTGGCAGCAGTCGTGCGGCGAAGATGAACGGGAGTGTGTGGCGTGAAACCCACATTCTTTGGAAATACACTTCATGCTGAACAAATCAGCCTAATTACTAGCATATCTTTAATTGTGGTGGAATCAGAATCTACTAAATTACTACTAAAGAAACAGAGACTTTGTAAATATTTACTTGATGAAGCATGCTTATAGATATTTTTATTAAATATCCAGCCTTCTAATTCTGATAATTTTACATAATGGATATATTTCCACTTAATAATAGTAGCCTGATGTTCTCTGATGTTACACTTGTATTTGTCCTGGCTGTGTGAATTGCTGTTTTATATTAAATATATTTAATATGGATTAAGTATTGTATCCCTGGAGATTTTGACACTTAGACTGGAGTTTTCTTTTTTTTCTTCTTTTAAATAAACACCTTGTGCATATCATTGCATGACTGTTTCCTTAAAGTTGGTCCAAGGAACTTTAATTTTGCGTTGATTCTGGTGCTCCCTGTGGACAAAAGCGGTAGTGCTTCTAAGCACCGCAGTCCCTTACTGCAGCAGACCTCTGACGGTCTCTGCTGGATCTGGGTCTGTCCACGGTGGACTGGTCTCTGCTGAAGGAAATCCTAGTGAACCTACATGATGTCATCTGGTTTCACTAGAATCCGACTCTGAAAAAAAACTATAAATAAATGAACAATCTTCTCGCTGACTGTCTCGTTTAATAATGAAAGTCATTTCGGGGCATAAGTGTTGAATTGCGACTGTTTCATGAGTAGTTCAAAGTTCCTCACTGCAACTTAAACCATTACCTCATGCCGGCAGCAGATGGCAGACCTGCTCCACGATGGAGGACTTAAATTGATGCACAGTGAACATATCAAATATGTTTTTCTGGCTCTGAAGAAACTGCTCTGCTGAAGGAGGTTTGACTTTCAGCCTTCCTCACAAGAAGACAAATCTTCGGAGGGAAGCGGCTGCCCGATACCTGCCAACTCAAAGGAGCGGGTGACTAAAGATGTGCGTGTGATGCCATCTCCCTCCTTTTTTATATTATCTGCCCCACAGCAGAACCCAGAGCTTATCTAAACTGACAGGACCTCCTTCCTGGGAGTGTGTGTTGGGGTCGTGCACATGTACGCATGTGTGTGTGTGTATATGTTTGTGCAAGACCTAATCTAAAACAGGTCTCTGTCATTAGTCCAGTTGAGGCCCCGGCACAGAGGGAGCTCATTATTCATACTGTAACATTATTTACTGTTGCACTGTGATCCTTCCATCTCTGCCTCTTTCCAGAGCCCTGGGGCATAAATTCAGCTCCCCTCCCAAAGGCTCTCAAATCGGGTCCATTAAATCACTTCGGGGTTGTTTTCTAAAAGCTAAATGCGAGTGCCAGGAGGCAGTCAAGCATGGAAGAGAACGGCAACATGTAAAACCTTTTTTATTTCATTTTATTTTCTATTATTTAAATTGGGAAGTACAGCAAAACTAGACCTTACTGGAGCAATATAGATCGGGTGTGGAAACGCATTATATTCTGGACGGAACGTGTGTTTTTAATGGTTTCCAGATCGCGTGGAAGTAAAGTACTGATGGAAGAATTAGAGTGTAGTGTCCAGATTTAAAGAGGACATATGGATGTTTTATTTTTTTTCCAGTGCTCCTACATTTGGGTTTCTGGAGCGCCTATCAAGTCACAAACTGTGAAATGTGATCAGAAAACCAGAGGTGCCAGTGGGGTGCGCTCACATGCACGCTCACGTGCGCTCACGTGCACGCTCACACGCACGCTCACATGCACACTCACATCAGAATCTGAACCATTTATTTGCCAGGTATGTTTCACATAGGAGGAATTTGTGTTGGCGGGCAGTGCATCCATCAGACAATCAACACAGTGCAATAAATAGAAACATATTACATTTACAATAGAAAATAAAATAAAGTGCACAGACAAACATAACAGCACTCACATGCACTCACATGCACGCGTAGCCGGCTCGGCCATGTCAACAATGCACAAGAGTAGCTTGGATTAAAAAAGACACAGAGGTAGACGTTACTCTGCTTAAGCAAATTGTTGTTTGCTGCGATATTAAAGCTCTGGATGTCGTATATTGCTCCTTTTTTTTTATTGGTGGAAGCTTCAGATGACGCCCTCTCTGTCAGCCAATCAAACGCCGGTATGATGCTAGGTCGTCTTGGAGACGGAGCCTCTGGGTTGGCACATCATAATTATCTAAAAGGACTTCACTCCACAGAACAAGTTTGCTCCAAAATTGGTAGGGACCTGTCTAGTCTCTTAAAGAGACAGGCGCTACAACGGAGCGTTTCTCACAGAGGGTCAATACAGTTTTATTAAGACGGACAGTATGAGACTAATAATGTGTTTTTTGAACATTAAAGTATGTCAACATGCTTGTAGGAACCCAAAACCCAATTCCGAGCCTGCCAATGAGCATGTATGACCCTTTAAAGTCAGGCCTACGCTCTGGGTAAAACTCAACCAATTGATCGAACTGTGACGCCAAACAGAAACGTCGTCATCACATCCCACCGGCTACTCTCCGTCTTATCTTTTCCAAAAGAAAGAGCTGTTATTCAAGGGTGTTGCCCGTCCAGAAAAGGAAGCAGAGAAACAAAAGAAATATACGTCAAAATATGACTTAGTCACCCGGGTTGATGCGGTCATTCGTAATCTGGACAGGAGCGGATCGTCGTCATGTTTCTTTATCTTCTTCTGCATGTACTTCCAGATGAGTCCCAATAAGGAAAGTGTTTCCACATGCCACTGTGTGTGTATGTGGAGGTTTAACGCAGGAGCGTCATCCAACGGGAACGTTGGGAGTAGATGTGTAATACTTGAATTGTGTCATGAATTACACACGTTTGTCACTTTAAAAGAAGATCATTTCGCACGTTTTGTTTTAAAACTGTTGACAAGATGTAATTAAAAAGACTTTAAGTCACGTGAGGTTTCTCTTTGTGTTTCGTTACACCAACAACGGGTCTCGCTCGTTCTTTCTCTTCCCGGCTGATTTAAAAAAAGAGTTACGATAACGTTGCGTGGAATATAGCTTAGTTAGCTCGCTAGTTAGCAAGACAAGCTAACCTTGGTTTTGTTACGTGTTAAACAAAAAAAGATGTAACGTGTTGATGGTAATACCTTTAAAAGGTGCAGGGCGGCAGATTTTCTTTTCCTTTCGACAAAGCCCATCCAGCTTTCCCTCAGTTTCAAGTCTTTGTGCTAAGCTAAGCTAAGCTAAGCGAAGCTAAGCGAAGCTAAGCGGCTGGAACAATCAATATGATTCTATCAGTCTTTTCATGAAACTTGGGGCCAGCGAGCAAAAAAAAAAGGCATGTTTCCCAAAACCTTATGACTTATGTGATCGTAACACTTAGGTCCTCAGACCCCATATAACTTAACAATCGGGAGCCTTTTTCTTTTCTTTTTTACCAATTACCGTCATAACAATGCGTTTTGTGTGATCCTCAGAAAAGACTCTTTATTTTCTCATTCCTGATCCCTATCCGTTATGTAAAAGCTGAATCCCAGAGTTGAAAAACACCACAAACAGCAGGGGGGCTTCGTGCAGACAATGACTGCCTTGCAAATATGCTCTAAAACCTCATCCACATCTCTGCTTCTACTACTACTACTGTCCACACACACACACACACACACACATAGAGAGAGAGAGAGAAAAGACAATGCATAAACACATGTCACATACAATGCCAGGTTGTATATCAGTTACATAGGAATACTTCTGATTGAATTACATACTCTGTGGCTTCAATTTATAGATGTAATGAACTTAAAATACAGACTACGCAAAAAATTGACCAAAAAGACCTACAAAAAAAATAGAATTATTACAATTCAGATCTGGAGAAACGATACGGCCTCAATTTGATTTGTTCTGACGGACCTCAGAAGACTCCCAGAAAATCCGACTGAGAGAAAAGTATGAAACACATGTCCGTCATCAGCTCTGAGACGTTTCTCTTCGAACCCTTCTTCTCCTCCACGAGCCTGGAGTGGAGACCGGGCCGGTGAACAACATCAAGGCAGCGTGCCACGCCGCAGTGTTGTGTAACTGACAAAGCCAGCACGAAGTTTCAGGATATTTCACGTGTTCATGAATGAGAGCGGACAAGGACGCTCCAACAAGTCGCTCTGAAACCACATTTGTTCTGTGTTTTGCAAAAAAAATAAAAAATTGAGTCTCACTCAATTGGGCAATGTTCGAACCAAATGTAGCGTTGTGAAATATCCTTTGATCCTTCACCCCCCACACACACACACACACACAGAATGTGATGGGATAAACAGCCGTCCATATCGGGCCCATTTTAATACCCTCCTCTCCTATGCCCCTGTAAAGCAGTGACACTTAAAAGACAGCCACATGGCCGGGGATAAACGGCAACGGGCTTCGTGTTTACATCCATTTCAAAGCAGCCAATAGCTCTGGGAGGTATTTCAGTGCAAACACAAGCCACATGTGAGATCTGAGGGACTGAGTCCAACTTCAAATACCTTCGACGAGCGAGGGCACGACAAAGCCACATGAGGTCAACGTTCGGCACCGCAATCATTCACCTCGCTCACACCTCCATCGTGTATATATATATATATATATATGTATACCAAAACCTGCAAGTCACATCTGAACCCCCATCCCCACTCCTCTTTGAAACCAGAACCCAAAAGCCGCCGTCTCGTCAGGTATGTGGTGTGTGTGTGTGTGTGTGTGTGTGTGTGTGTGTGTGTGTGTGTGTGTGTGTGTGTGTGTGTGTGCATGCGACTGCTGGACGAACGTAATCCATTTTGATTACACCAAAAAAACGTCCACGCCGTCGATCCGTTATTACAAAGCCAGAACGAGGCGCTATTTCGGACGTGAGACGGAGTCCAGCCGCTCACAGCGGGAGGGCGGGGTGGGGCGGGGGGGGGGGGGGGGGGGGGGGGAGGAGTCTGCGGTGTCAAGAAGAGACGTGGGCCGGGGGTCCGTTCCTCTGCAGGAAGTCGTAACCAGCGACACCTGAGAACCGCCGGGTGTGATCTTTGTTAAAAAGCGATGTTGGTTTAGTCCCGGTGTGTCTCCCCGTTGTTTGTGTTCCCGTTCTGACTTTTCTGAGATGAGTCTTTGCTTTTATGTGCAAGCGTGTCCAGCACCATGTCTAAATGGACTCAGCATCTCTTTGACGCCTCCGCCCCCCCATCAGACTCTTTGGCACCAGAGCCAACATGTGTGTGTCTGGGAGGACAGAAATGTCCCGAACGATATTTGCGCAAACTCATCATCGGCATTCTTTTTGGAGTGAAGTCGTTACATCATGTGTCCTCCCAGACGTTGACGTCAACTCGAGCAGAAATCTTGCTGAAGCAGATTTAAAGAGGTTATTTCCCAAAACAGAACATAAATGAATTGATTGGATTAAATAAGAAAAGTTTATCTGTCGCCATGTTGTTGTTTTTTGCAACAAGTGAACAGAAGTTACCATATTTGGAATGTAGAAGAGTGACATAGAGACGCTGTATACTCTCTGGTGTCGACCTGTCAATCACATTGTAGCCCCGCCCATAAAGCGTCCCCTGCTTTATGGTCTGTTTGACTCTAAATGACCATAATTTACTAAATGAACATCATGCTGTATTGAAGAAGACTTGAAACTAGAGATTGAGACATAAACTCATGTTTACAATGTTTACTGAGGGAGGAAATCAAGAGAGAAGTAGAGTCATTTATATAGACTTCTATACAACCAGAGGAGTCGCCCCCTGGTGGTCAGGAGAGAGAATGCAGCTTTAACACATGAAGCATAGACTTCTATACAACCAGAGGAGTCACCCCCTGGTGGTCAAGAGAGAGAATGCAGCTTTAATACATGAAGCATAGACTTCTATACAACCAGAGGAGTCGCCCCCTGGTGGTCAGTAGAGAGAATGCAGCTTTAACACATGAAGCATAGACTTCTATACAACCAGAGGAGTCGCCCCCTGGTGGTCAGGAGAGAGAATGCAGCTTTAACACATGAAGCATAGACTTCTATACAACCAGAAGAGTCACCCCCTGGTGGTCAAGAGAGAGAATGCAGCTTTAATACATGAAGCATAGACTTCTATACAACCAGAGGAGTCGCCCCCTGGTGGTCAGGAGAGAGAATACAGCTTTAACACATGAAGCATAGACTTCTATACAACCAGAGGAGTCGCCCCTGGTGGTCAGGAGAGAGAATGCAGCTTTAACACATGAAGCATAGACTTCTATACAACCAGAGGAGTCGCCCCCTGGTGGTCAGCAGAGAGAATGCAGCTTTAACACATGAAGCATAGACTTCTATACAACCAGAGGAGTCGCCCCCTGGTGGTCAGGAGAGAGAATGCAGCTTTAACACATGAAGCATAGACTTCTATACAACCAGAGGAGTCGCCCCCTGGTGGTCAGCAGAGAGAATGCAGCTTTAACACATGAAGCATAGACTTCTATACAACCAGAGGAGTCGCCCCCTGGTGGTCAGGAGAGAGGATGCAGCTTTAACACATGAAGCATAGACTTCTATACAACCAGAGGAGTCGCCCCCTGGTGGTCAGGAGAGAGAATGCAGCTTTAACACATGAAGCATAGACTTCTATACAACCAGAGGAGTCGCCCCCTGGTGGTCAGGAGAGAGAATGCAGCTTTAACACATGAAGCAGAGACTTCTATACAACCAGAGGAGTCGCCCCCTGGTGGTCAGGAGAGAGAATGCAGCTTTAACACATGAAGTATAGACTTCTATACAACCAGAGGAGTCACCCCCTGGTGGTCAGTAGAGAGAATGCAGCTTTAACACATGAAGCATAGACTTCTATACAACCAGAGGAGTCGCCCCCTGGTGGTCAGTAGAGAGAATGCAGCTTTAACACATGAAGCATAGACTTCTATACAACCAGAGGAGTCGCCCCCTGGTGGTCAGGAGAGAGAATGCAGCTTTAACACATGAAGCATAGACTTCTATACAACCAGAGAAGTCGCCCCCTGGTGGTCAGGAGAGAGAATGCAGCTTTAACACATGAAGCATAGACTTCTATACAACCAGAGGAGTCGCCCCCTGGTGGTCAGGAGAGAGAATGCAGCTTTAACACATGAAGCATAGACTTCTATACAACCAGAGGAGTCGCCCCCTGGTGGTCAGGAGAGAGAATGCAGCTTTAACACATGAAGCATAGACTTCTATACAACCAGAGAAGTCGCCCCCTGGTGGTCAGGAGAGAGAATGCAGCTTTAACACATGAAGCATAGACTTCTATACAACCAGAGGAGTCGCCCCCTGGTGGTCAGGAGAGAGAATGCAGGTTTCATGAAGTAACATCCTGTTTATCGAGAGTAGAATGCCAGTAGTTCATAGTTAGCTCACAATTTAGAAATGGCTTTTGTGTAATGCATGGCGAGTGTGTGTGTGTGTGTGTGTGTGTGTGTGTTTTCTGTTCAGCATGTGTGCATTAGCTCATCCAAAATGAGTAATAAGTGTCCGGATGCCATTAAAAAAAAAGGACAGATCTGAGTCATCTTGGTATGAAGGCCCCAAAGACGGTCCAACAAATGAGACGAGTGTTCAGAACCAGAAGGTCGCTCAAACAAACAACAGCATCTTAGCCTTAGTCTGGTTCTCAGTAGACACACACACACACACACACACACACACACACACACACACACACACACACACACACACACCACAGGCACACAATAACTTCTTTTCTTCAAAATTTGCTGATTCGGCGGATAGTGAACCTACAGCAACCTCTAACTGTCTGTTCCAGGTCCATGTCTCTGTTTTTCCATGGGTAACAAATAGCATACATACTGTAGTTTGTACTGACGAGTCCTGACTGCAGAAAGGCCTCAATGGCACAGAACCTCTACTCTACAATCACAGAGTAAAATGTTTCTTAACAGACCACCTTTTGTTCCTGTTCCAACTCTGTCAAATACTTCTTAACCTTGGTTTAAACCCGGATAATCCCACTGAGATTATTCTTTTACGAGGGGATATGACCAACAGCAGCATCAGCGTTGCTTGTTTGTCCATAAAATCACTGATATAACATCACACATTATGCTGTTTCCCATTCTGACTATCCTGTCCTGAGCCAATCGATCCACTGAGACTTTTAGATATTATATTTTTGCAGATGTTATGTCGGCTATTATAGTACTGCTGGTCTTTCTCAGTCATTAAAAATTCCTTAAGATATATTAAGCAGCAAGCGGCTGTCACTTCCTCACAGATCTACGTCCCATTCTCTAACAAAAAAAACCTGGACATTCAAAGAAAAGGCAGTGCCTTCGAGGCTAATTCAGCAATTAAGAACACATGATTAAAATCTGTTGAATGGAGGACGCTATGACGCTGTGGATTAGGGAATTGTATTTCCTCACCGACCCCTTTGACGTGTGGAGTGCCATTCTTCGTCCCCCAAAGCCTCATAAACACCATTGTTTGTCATTGTTATGCTGATGATATACACCTATACCTTCCAATCAAAATGAGATATCTATCTATAAATATAAATAAGGTGAAGGTGCTTTTGCCATCGTTTCTCATGTTAAAACATCTCCTGAGAATGTTGCTCCCCTCATAATTTTATATTCTCTGGTTGGTATGTGTCATATGTTTTATTTCTTTTATGTTGGCTCTCTTTTTTGTTCCTCCTTTCCATTTCCACTCATTTATTTCTTCATACAAGTCCCCTTTAACCCACAACAACTCATAACATCATTTTTTACTTATTTTCTTGTAATGCTATCAGTCCAAAGCTGTCCCTGTGTCTCACTAAAAACCAGGGACATGAAAAGGTTCTGCTTTGTGTAACCGCTGAGTGCATGTGAGCAGTGTGATGCGGCGAGATTCAGCAGAACATTGAATTAGCCGTGCTTTCCTTTCCCTCTGCTTATGAACAAAGTGAGCGGCGAGGGTGGGACGGGGCCAACGGAGAAAGTGTGCAAAGACAGAGACCAGAGGAGAGGCTTTAGAAAATAAATATCTGGGATTGAATATCTGAATCAGTTGAGCAGCTCGACTCCATTCAATGTTTTTTCGTCTTATTCCGTGTTTAAATGATTTGGACCGAACCATCTGGAGCCGCTGTGGTCCCTCGCTTCCCTTAAACCGGTCCCACTCGGTGTGAGTGAGCTTTGGCCAGTTGTCCAAGCTGAGCGCACCAGCAGAGCTCAGCCAATGGGCAGCGAGCTGCAATAATATTTGCCGACGATCACCCAGATAACATAAACATGACTGCACCTGGCTCAGCTGAGCTACCTGGTCAGTTTGTGTGTGTGTGTGTGTGTGTGTGTGTGTGTGTGTGTGTGTGTGTGTGTGTGTGTGTGTGTGTGTGTGTGTGTGTGTGTGTGTGTGTGTGTGTGTGTGTGTGTAGTCTTTAGCGAGGGGTGCCGCAGAAACCCTGCGCTCAGGTCACGGAGAGGTCACGGTGAGGTCACGCTCAGTCCGCCAACAATATCAGGTGGGTTCTTTTGTCTAATTTTGGGTTCCAACACCAACTTTCTCAATGTGTTTTTAATGATTTGGAAACTTCTTTCATATTGAATGGTCAACATGAAGTACATTCTAGTGGGTGTAGTTGGTGTACATGATGAACAAATATAAACAAACACAACACAAAACAGTCTTTCTGTATGTGAGTCATGGCGAACCAGCGTTTGAGTCATTCGGTCTTTGCATCCAGACGGGGCGCTGTGAGACGTGTGGTTATCGACACACTTGAATAAATGTGCCAAAAGTTGGGTGAGCATTCCCAATGAAAGCCGATTATTAATAAGTCTTAAATCTGCTGAGCCGCCTGACAGGTGACGCCATTCTTAAACCGTGAACCCCCAATGAGCAAAGAGCAGATACCCAGCTGCTTGACCGGGCCTTATAGCTGCATTGTAAACATTCCCACTCCCAACTTGTCAAATGGTTAAAAACAACAACAACAACAACACATATTTGAATATGAAAAATAATATTGAATTGTAAAAAGAGCAGCACTACTGCAGCTATCTGCCTCGAGTGCACTGAATGCACCGTGTGATGGGCGTTGCATAATGGGCAAAATGCAAAAATTCAAATAGTTCTAACCCTATGTGTCTTTTTATGAACTAATATGGCCAATTTTGATAGCCCCAACATGTCTTTTCAGAATATACTTCCAGTATAAGTTTACTTACGCAGCAAAACTTCTTGGTTAGGCGTTAAGAACGTACGTCACTTGAGAAAACTGCGGTAAAATAAGCCATTGTTGGCTTGGTTTCACACAGCGGTGTCCGAGATGAAAGTCCTGTGTTTGTTGGACCCATCAAACCTAAACACAGACACTCTCACTCTTTATACTCCAAACGTTGCTCTGACCATCTGATAATGACACGGATGGGTTTACATTGGAGTTAGTTGAAAGCCTGGTGTGTCTCATCCAGATCATTCATTTCCATTGAAGAGGGATCACCAGAGTGGATCCTCGTTCTACTCTCTCCTGCAGAGTGTGGCTGTTTATTACATTTTAAACCCTCCTGGTCTCCAAACCCTCATTACCCGACCAAAGCTGAGTCTACCGTTACATAGACGGACTGTCCACATATTGACTTTGGACAAGCCCCTTACATCTGGATCAATGAGGAGAATGCTGTCAGCTCTGCACCACTTAAACACATGCATCGTGCATGTATGTGTGTGTGTGTGTGTGATGCATTTCCCCCAGAAGCAGTTGTGTTTCCTTCGCAAATCATATGTAACTGAATCTCCCTATTTACCCTTCAGATTAGAGTCCAGTTAACCCCAATTACCTGAAGCTACCCCGTTGACGATGACAGTCACCTCACCGTGATGTAGAGCTTTGCGTACGACAAACCGGCATGCGGCTCCCCTGCTCGTTCTATTTAGAGTTGAGGACAGGAAGAAGGCTTCAGCTCTACCTTTACTGTTACAGAAAGCACAAAAAACGCGCCCCTGGTAGCCTCGAGCGTCACGAGGGGAAGGGGGATAAGAAGCGAGAAGGGGGGGAAGGCATGAGTGATGGCTTTACCCCCTCTGGTTCTGAGATTCATGCACTCTGTAACTGATCTAACGTACACCAGATGTGAGAGGTGAGTGTTTTTATGTGTGTGTGCATGAGAGAAAAGGAACGGCCACCGCGATCCGGTGCTCGTTTTCAAATCAAGCATGACTCCAACAGGACTTCATACATGATCCATATCAATAGTCATATGCAATTAATGGCACTGAACTAGTGTGAGAGTTTGGCTTGAGGTGATTTACGTCAGGGATCTACAAGAAGGGTCTGAGGTTCAACCCAGAACCATTTGCTTCTTTCTTTTTGAAGAAAGAGGTTTCCAAGGGTTTTTTGGAAGATAAAAAAAAACATTTTGAGGAACCTTGGGTGGGTTGGTGTTAAAACCCCTGGAATATAAAAGGGCTCTTGCTAGAATATAAATCCATTACATCATAGAAGGGTCCTCTGTAGAACCTCTCGGAAAGGGGTTCACTGGCGGTTCTAGCTATAACCCTTTATGATGGGTTCTAGGGACGATCATAGACTGTATATAGGAAGTGGACGTATTCATCGTGACGTCACCCATTGGTTTGTCGACTGCCGTTATGAAGCGTCGGGTTCGACATCTTGGAATACAACTTTTTTTGCAACCGATGAACGGAAGTAACAATATTTGGATTGAGAAGGAGTGTGTACGCTGTGAGACCTGTCAATCAACTGTCAATCACCTGTCAATCACCGCCCTAAAGCGTCTCCTGCTTTATGGTCTGTTTGACTCTAAATGACCATAATTTACTAAATGAACATCATGCTGTATTGAAGAAGACTTGAAACTAGAGATTGAGACATAAACTCATGTTTACAATGTTTACTGAGGGAGTAAATCAAGAAAAGTAGAGTCATTTATATAGACTTCTATCCAACCAGAGGAGTCGCCCCCTGGTGGTCAGGAGAGAGAATGCAGCTTTAACACATGAAACATAGACTTCTATACATCCAGAGGAGTCCCCCACCCCCCGGTGGTCAGGAGAGAGAATGCAGCTTTAACACATGAAGCATATACTTCTATACAACCAGAGGAGTCGCCCTCTGGTGGTCAATGGAGAGAATTCAGCTTTAACACATGAAGCATAGACTTCTATACAACCAGAGGAGTCGCCCCCCGGTGGTCAGGAGAGAGAATGCAGCTTTAACGCATGAAGCATATACTTCTATACAACCATAGGAGTCACCCCCTGGTGGTCAATGGAGAGAATTCAGCTTTAACACATGAAGCATGTACTTCTATACAACCAGAGGAGTCGCCCCCTGGTGGTCAGGAGAGAGAATGCAGCTTTAACACATGAAGCAGAGACTTCTATACAACCAGAGGAGTCGCCCCCTGCTGATCAGGACAGATAATGTGAGTTTAAAGACACTGGCTTTCTCGGCAGAACCGGAGGTTGCCGCCTGGGTGGAACCCTCTGAAGGAAAAAGGTTCATCTGGAACCAAAAAGAGTTCCCCAATGAGGAAGATCTGAAGAATCCTTTATGGTTCTGGTTAACGTCAATACTTTAAGTTCACATTGCTGCACATGCTGTAAAGCTAATTCCACAGCAGCAACAGCACAGTAATTATTTCAGAGAGTTCAACTCTATTCTATTGCATTCAGTTGTATTTCTAACCAATTAGTGTTATATCACATCTGGAGTTTATTATCAATGACGTGACGATCCATCTCATGTGAGCAACCAGACTTCAACCAAAGGCATTAAAATAATTTCCAGGTTAACGTTTGCCAATATTAAAGCCATAAACACACATTATTTGTCAGGCTAGTCTGCTGAGAGGGAACTCACATAATGTTCCCTCCGTGCGATACACAAGCGTTTATCACAGATTTATATGTGGATCAGGACAGATCATCAAAACATCCCTTCATAAAACACAGTGGATTTCTCATGGTTTCTGCCAAAGGAAAGAGATTGTGGATACAAAACATCCTTAGTATTCTAATATCAGCAAATAAAGAAGGGAGGCGAGGAAGTGCCTATTTTGGACCTTGACCGTGTTTATCAAAATGTGTGTGTCTGTGTGAAATGAGCTTGCGAATGTGTGTGTGAGACTGTTCCATAGGCGTGTCCGTCAGGCCACCGGTGACCCTCAGATTCCCTCCCGTGAGACGTCATGTCATTTCCCCCTTTTGTTTCCCCGCTCAAGAGGACCCTTCTAAAAATGTCTTTTTGTTTAAAGGTTCTCAACAACCCTTCTTCCTCCTTTGCTTGGCAGCTCTGTCTGTGTGTGTGTGTGTGTGTGTGTGTGTGTGTGTGTCATTACATTAGTGATACCCTATATAGCTCGTCCCAAAAACAGGAACTGTTGGGATGCAGATGAGGATGCTGAAGGGTGTGTATTTTCCTCTCCACTTTGTACCTATCCTAGTCAAGGATACTGTTTCATAACACACTCTGGTTGCGATGAGGTGCGTGCGGATGGTGGGGATCTGCATTTCAACACACACTCTATTTGGATTGACACACACACTCTCAAACATAGTGTACCTCCCACACGGTGCTGTAGGATTCACCTCTGCACAGAGTAACCTCTGGTCCAGACCACGGCAGTGTTGAGACACAAAGCATCTCCCAAAGATCGCCAGGAACTGCCAATTATATTCTGACGGGGATGATGTAGCGCTCTCTCTGGGTCACCATGACTATATTGAGGTTTTGCAGCAAGAGCACAGTGCAATAGTGTTATAATGTCATACTTAAGACTTTCCAGACGGCAAACTCTGTGTTAAGTGTCTTAAAACTACTAGCCAGCGGTTGTATTGAAGTCTATGTGAAAGTTATTCTTCTTCTCTCTTGATTTATTCCCTCAGTAAACATGATAAACATGAGTTTATGTCTCCATCTCGAGGTTCAAGTCTTCTTTTTTACATTTAGAGCAGGGGTGTCAAACTCATTTTAGTTAAGGGGCCACATGCTGCGCATTTTGATCTCAAGTGGGCCAGACCAGTAAAATCATAGCATAACAACGCATACGTAATGCTCTATGTTAATATGTCTCTATGTTTAAATCATTGGTGCAGGTTTTTGGATGATAAACTCTATTTTAAGGTATTTCTACAATAAACTAGAAACATAAAGACCAAAAATGCAGACATCATCCCACTGAATCTGCAATATGTTTAGTAAAGTCAGTGCTATGTTCAATAATGACTGTGGCTCAATGGTTAGTATGCCTGTCATACAATCAGAGGATCAGTGGATTGAGTCCCAACTTGTGTAGTTTTTGTATTTAGATTTTTTCTCTTCTTTTTTTTTCTTTCTGCAATCTTAACAATTATCCGGACTGGACCCCCTGGTGGGCCGTAACCGGCCCGCGGGCCGTATGTTTGGCACCCCTGATTTAGAGGCTACAAGGTGATTGACAGCTTGCTGCCAGAGCCGTATACGGCGTCCCTACATCCCTCCTACGCACTCCAATCATGGTCACTTCAAAAGACCAAGATGGCGACGGCCGTAATCCAAGATAGCGACAGCCAAATTCGCCAAACTCAAAACTTCGAAACAGCATTCCACAAACCAATGGGTGACGTCACGATGACCTCGTCCACACATACACATACTCCACACTGAACAGTACACACAAACGCCTAAATGCGTATTGGAAGTCCAACAGGAAGCACACATGCTTTTCTCCTTCGTGGAAAGTGGCTTCTGTCCAGGGGAATAAGTCACTTCCAGGCGGCTTCCAACACTTCCAATGCATTTGTCGCTGTAGCGGTACAACAATAAGAGTTCGTAGAGGCTATTCAGAGGCAGAGGTATAAGATGCACCAGGCGGGAGAGCTGATAAGCTCACCTCGGGGGACCAGTCCAGCCTGGACCAGTGCCTATGGGATGGCAACACAGCAGGGGAAAGGACAGCGATGATTATAAAAACAGACTGTGTGTTGTGTGTGTGCCTTGTGTGTGTATAGTATAGATTTATATTTAAAGGCATTGTTCAGAGACTCGGGGAGAGTTCATGGGGCATTTGATTATTTGTTGTTGGCTTCCAAAACGACCCTTATGACCGTTACGCAAAAGATTCATATGAGTATTTTCTGCCACCGCTGTGGTTTCACTACATGTCAATCCACTTTGTTCCTCGGTACATACAGTCTTTCGTACTACTTCCTGTGCTGACACTGAATGATGGAGGTGGACCTAGATTGTGAGATGCAGAAGTGTTAAGTTTGGAACTAAGTCCTCTTGATAATTGGCTGGGTCAATAGAAACCAATGCTGCGTGTTGCTAGGGGACTCTCAGTCAACACTTTGCACACCCAGGCAATGCGGAAGTGTCTTAAAGATGCATCTATTCTCTATAATCTATAATCTATCTATAAGATGCATCTATCGACGATTCAGCTGTGAGCTTTCTCATCAAGTACCGAGAGACACGCGTATTGAGAAACGGGCGCTGTAAATATCTTAACGCTGATTGGCCAAAACACGTCACATCTAAGATGTTCTATTACGGAGAAGACAACAACTCGGCCAAAAATCCGTCACATCAAAGATCTTCTATTGCAAAGATGGCTCACTCCAAAAAAAAGTTTGTGCGGTCTGAAAAATGTGCGAGATCTGAAAAAAAAAAGTATTGCGCAGCCACTTTGACTGGCGCGTGACATTTGCAAAAATGAAGCGGTCTAAACATCTGGAGAACAGGGACGAAAAAAGGAAGAAGAGGAAAAGAAATATATATAGAGGTAAGTCTTCTCATCTCAGCCATCAAGGTGTCAAACGAAATACATTTATTATTGTGCATCACCTAATATTGGACGTTTCATTGCTGTCACTTAGGCTAGCTATAGCTAGCTAGCAACTGTTACTTTGCTAATTTTCTACGTAGGCTATGACTAGCAAACGCAACTTCACTGATAACCTACATGGATGTACATGTCAAAAGACCAGTATCTGGATAACGTATGCTAGTTATGAACAGTACAGTTGCTGTCTACATTCATTATAAATGGCATAAGTTCTGTTTAGTGAATTCACAACTAGCAGGTGCATACACACACAGTAATCATTTTGGGGATAGTGGTGGTGTTCACCCTTCTGTACAGTTCCTCCCCAGGAATATACTAAAATGTTTTTTTTTAATTATTAAATTGGCCAGATGCACTCAGGCAATTTTTTCAGAGGCCGGCACCTGCTGGAGAAAGGACGCCTGATTCGCCTCCCTCTGAACTTTGTAAGTAGCCTACACAACCAGTACTATTGTTGCTGTTTTTGTTATTGTTATTATTATTACTTTCATAAACACATCACATTAATACTACTAGTTGTAATCAGTAGCATTATTTAGCCTTGTAGCAGTGGTGGCAGTAATTGTAATTGATCTACTACAAGTTACATGGTCAGATAAAATGTATTTGTACAATGCAACTATGTGGTAGGATAATAGAAATGACCAAATACAATTGTGTAACGAACAGCATGGATGAACTCTGTTTAAATACAGCTGCAGGAGAAGGGACATCCAGTAGTACTCAAGGGGCCAGTAACACACAGGCCAGGAACACACAGCCTGCATCAGGTGAGTCTATTTAATAGTATTTATTCAAGCCACATCCATACTTTAAAGTACAATAGAAACATGTTAGCATGTATTAAATACAATAGCTTGTTTTCTTAAAGAAGTTCAACCACACTCATGATCATTTCACTTATTATATTAAACACCGCTTGTCTGGCTATACAATTTGCTTGAATACAGGTGAAGGTGAAGGGACATCCAGGACCACATCAAGCACTCAGGGCACCAGTGAAACTACACTGCTGCCTGCAGACACCTCACCCTCCGCAATTCCTGATATCCAGGGAGAACCTACAGATCCTGCGGACTGGCCAGCCCTCTGTGATGCAGTAAGGACAGAGTTAGTTTGCAGAGGACCAGACCAGACCAGTCCAGACTTTACATTTCCAAAAATGGGTGGGAGATGCTTGTTCACTGCCTGTTTGGAGGGGGGGGGGGGGGGGGGGGGGGGGGGGGGTAGGAGAGATGAAGTGGGGGGGAATTTATGTGTAAGGGAAAAAAAACTGTCAAACCTGTCAAACCTTGTTAACCATAGTCATTCCCTATACAGCTTGTATCATGTTTTTTTAAACATATTTGAAAAAAAGAGTGTTTTGGACAGTTTATGGAGTTCATTTAATCCTAACTTTGAGTGTGTAATACATTATTTAAAATAATAAAAAATAAAATGTTCTGAAACTATTCTGGTGTTTGTTGTCCATGCACCATTTATTGTTGAACTGCAATGTAGAATAGTAGATTTATAAGTGGGTGAAAAACGGCTATGCAAAGTAAAGCAGTTAAGTTAATATGTGTCTCTTCAGTGATGTAAAGTACTGTGGGTGTCTGTGGGGAGGGCGCAAAACTCAATCTCGCCTAGGGCAACCAAAGGGCTAGAGCCGGCCCTGCTTTCAAGATCCAGAGAGAAGTACTCTCTTGATTTATTCCCTCAGTAAACATTGTAAACATGAGTTTATGTCAATCTCTAGTTTCAAGTCTTCTTCAATACAGCATGATGTTCATTTAGTAAATTATGGTCATTTAGAGTCAAACAGACCATGAATCAGGGTATGCCACAAACCAATGGGTGACTTCAACCCAAACAACCACTCTGGCCTCCTTCATAAGAGACTTTGCGGTGAACAATTGACCAATGTTTTTGTTTCTTCTCTCCAGTGATCATCATAAAAAGTTTGTATAATCTCAAAAAGGAGGCAAGCAAGATACAGAAAAAAGCAACATTAATCAAATGTATTGTAAAACTGTCTCCACTGCCGTCGCCTCACGTCCTCGTCTGTCTCATGCTGTCCCTTCCTCTACCTCTTTGACTCATTTCCATACACTCATCAGGGGATCCTATCTTGGATAACAATCCGGAAACTCTATCCCCACCGAGCAGCTTCCCCACTCAGCTTCTCAAAGGGCATCACAGCCCGTTGCTCTATTTACAGGCCTGTGAGTGTGTGTCTGTTTTCCGGTACCGCGGCTCTGAAATAGCTCCGTCAAAGGCAGCACCAGGAGCCAGGGAGGCACCAGACGCTCCGCTCTCACGCGGACGTCCAGCCCGCCGACGGTCCCACGGACGACTTATCACGAGGGACGAGATTTCCATATGCTCAGAAGTAAAGAGATGAGAGGAAAGAGGCGGGACAAGAGGACAGTAGGAGAGGAAGGGGGAGAAGGAAGCAGAAAACGAGGGGAAGTGAAAAAGGCGAAAAGACTTGTGTGAAGTCTTTGTGAGGTGGAGGCTCCTCGGGGGGGTTCGGAGCGCAGATGAAGGGGTTTGTTGTTTGAGGATCGGCTTGAAAGACAAGTTGACACGTCGTTGGGGCTTCGGTGCACTTGGCATTTGAATAAAATACTGAATCTCACGGTTGGAGCCTCCCCCGAGGAGCAGCGACCAGCGAAGTGACCCCTTGATCAAACCCTTTACTAACTACCACCCACTGAACCCAGATCGGTTACTTCAGACGCCCCACTAGGCCTCTTCAAGCCAGATAGGACTGTTTCATTCCCTGGCAATCTGCTGCTTTACACCTCAGTCCAAACTAAACACATCTCAAAAGCACTCACACACACACACACGCACACACTCTCTTGTTTGAGTGCCTGGCTGCGGATCACAGAACATCAGTTGCTGCAACACTAACACAAACCGTTGGACAAAAAACAGCATCCTGCAGGAGCATTGAGTCGAATCCATCCGTCCACACAGCAGTGTGATAACACCGGGCCTGAACCCAGATATACACAAAAGGAACACGCAACATATTTGCACATAAACACACGCACACATAAAGCCCGCAACTGGCTACCATACCCTTCCAAAGCCTCGTAAATACACAGGGCCCCTGGGCTTTGATCATTCTTGGCCAACAAAAGACTGACTAATGACTTAACAACAGAAACATGCGTTCACAGTCTTTTCTCACTCTTTTATAATGTTGTGCCAAGTTCTGCTAGTCATTGTGTTGTTGAAAAAGAAGGGACACACACACACAACCAGTAGACTCCTTCTCCATGATGTTTTTACAGTTGTGCAACACGCGGCAGCGTCTAGAAACAAGATCAGAGGTTCTTCGATATTACGTGTGAGCTTCCGAGTACAACAGTGCTGCTGCTGAACCTTTTGGTAATTTAATTTTTATGAAAGTGCAACTGCTAGAGGAGACCGTGTTGTCCGTGTTATGACCTCCGCTGTGAGGCGGCCTTAACGAGGAGGATTCCAGGTCAGTGAGTCTGGTTGGACGCGGAGGGGGAACAGGCCTGGGGTTCGGTCGGGGAGCGTTTGCTCGTAAATGTTCTGTGCGGAAGTAGGAGGTGTGTTTCCAGGAATCTGTTAGTTTCGGTGGACATTGAAGTGTTTGTGCATCCTCCTGGGGAATGTGTGTGTGTGTGTGTGTGTGTGCGTGTGTTTATTCTTCAGGAATCTGATGAATCTTGTGCAATCGGTTCAGCCGAATGACTTGATGTCCCGGCTGACAGGTGGTTTTAGTTTGATGAACCATCTGTGGTCACACACACACACACACACACACACACACACACACACACACACACACACACACACACAAACAAAACACTACCATTTCTTGGTTTTTTTTCACTGTTCTTCTTGTGCAGGATTTCCCAAAAGAGAAATTGAGTGTCTCCCCGGTTCGTGATGTTAAAAGCACTGAGAAATTACAAGTAAAACAAGACAAGGTGTCTGCAGCCATGTGAGGTTGAGACCTGACCCCTGGTAATGATCATCCACTTGGCTTCTGAGTTGTCCCTGCAGAACCCACTGGATGACGGACTGTTTTCCTAGTTTGTGCCCCCGTCATTCCCTCCATGCTGCTCCAGTGGTGTCGTCTCTTCACTGCTCAGTAACGGTTGTCAGTGTGATCATCCGGGTAAAGTTTGGACACGGTGAACACGTGGACGGACACGTGTCCCGCTGGGTAGAAGCAGGAAAGAAGAGTAAAACTATCAGAACGCCTCCCCTCCATCAGCCCCGCAGCACCGGGAACAGTTCAGACCTGTCACTCAGCGGAGGCAAGGGGTCCTCCATGCTCACACACCCACAGCCCCACGCCACCCACCCGCCTTCTGCGCTCGCACAGCACTGCACCTGGTTTAGTTTTGCGGGGGTCGGAGGTGAGGCATAGATGGATCATTATCATGGGTCACGCATGAGGCAGGCCCAGAGCGCGCACGGGCCAATGCTCGACAGGAACACGCACAGCGGTGTATTTCAGGCTCTTTTGATTGACACTGCTCATTTGGCCGAGGCTCAGCGTGCATTTATTACTTTCCTATCATCGGCTGATAAGAGATCCCCCCCCCCCCCCCCCTCAGTGCGGGGGGCTAAAGCTGGTTCGTGGAAATATTGCAGTACAGTTTCGCCCGTCTCCTCCCTGGTGACTTAACTGTTGGCTGTGAGTTTTTCCTGCAGTGAGCAACAATGTCTCCAGTTGGCATTCACATTGCAACATGACTACAGGCCATTGTAATCGCACATGAATGCACACACCCACATGGATTACCTAACAATATCACAGACTTTGGGAATAAGAGGGGGAGCGCATCGTCTTTTGGTTTGTTATATTTTATTTGTTTGGGGTCGTGTCCATCAGAGTTGTTTTCACCCACCAGCTGAAAACTCCTGGCTCTCCTCTCAAAAAAAACCGCCCAGCTGGGATCGATTGAGAGCGGCTTTTTTTATTTTAAGCCGGCACGGTTTTGGTTTCCTCTGGTTGCTGAGATACGGAACATCCTCCGAAGTAAAAATGTCGGCACAAGGTAGAGAACTTGCTCCGGATGAAGCGCATAAAGAGAGACGTCAATGTTTCGTGGTTCGAGTACCGTTGTTTTGTTCTGACTCAGATCCATGTTACTGTCCTACACTGAAAATGGTAAATGGACTTTGCATTGGCACGGCGCCTTTCTCATTTTTCCGACCACTCAAAGCGCTGTGCGCTACACGTTATCGTTCACCCATTCACACCCTGGATGCCATGCACAGCTTCACCTTCACATCTTGGGGTTAGGCGTCTTCGCCAAAAACATTTCCGCCGTCTGTTTGGAAGAAGAACCGCTCTATCTCTAAAGCCGCCCCAAAGTCCGCTTGGCTCAAAACATGGAGGACACCATGAATACAAAATACAAAACATGCACAATAAGAACATACTCAAAAATAAAAGGGGGAGTGGCTTTTGATTATTTCTCATGCATCTGACACTGCACAACTACTTATTTTTTGATGACAACATGAACGTGACAGAGGAGCTGCTTGACCTCAAAAGCCTTAAAGGGCAAACCAGAAAAAACAGATTAATTTGTTTCTGTTTGTGAAGCTGTTGATGACATGAAACTACCATGGAGTAAAGTTTCTGGGATCATGTGAGTGAAGTGGATTGTCCACACTGATCCGTCAGCGAAGAAGCCGATAACGCTATTAAACTTTGTCTCTCTGCGCCAAACATCTCTAATGTGACGATGTTATGAAACCAGTGGCAAAGGCAATCAATTCTATTCGCTCTGAAGCTCTATACCACCGACAGTTTCAGCAGTTCTTGCGTGACATCCAGGCTGACTACGGTGACCTAATATATCACAACATAGTCGGGGGTCGATTTTTCTCTCTCAAAGAGGAAATTGGACATTTTTTGGGTGAGAAGGGACAACCAATGGAAGAACTGTCCGATCCTGTATGGCTGGCAAATCTGGCTTTTTTTGGTTGACATAACGAAGCATCTGAATGCGCTGAATGTTAATCTTCAAGGTAAAGATGCCAGCAATACGCTCACATCAAGGCCTTTCCAACCAAACTGACACTTTTCCAAAGACCTGCACCACACACTTCCCAGCTTTGAAAGAGGTCATTGACAGTTTCCCACAGAACAACATCGGTGCGCAAATGAAGAGGTATGCAACAGCTATCGCATCTCTTTTGGGACTTGGCAGTTATTGAAAAGTCCCGAAGTTCTCTTCGCCCTTCTCCATGGACCCTGATGATGCTCCTCACAGCTGCAGTGGAGCTCATTGAGCTGCAGTGTGACGATGAGCGCCGCGGAAAACACCAGCTGTGTTCTCTTGTTGACTTCTTATACCGGCAGCTGGACAAAAGCAGGGTTCCAGAAATGCGATCATTCGCTAACTTATGTGGTTCCACATACCCAACTCTATTTGACCACTTAAAATGAATTGTTTGTTATTCTCCATCAGAGTAAAATGATACCGTGTGCTTTCTGCAGACAATAATTCAGCCTCATCAAGTAAAAGTGAGCGTACTTTAACCCTCTTTTCCCATAGTTGTTCTGCACAGGAATTATGATTGCTATAATGGGTGCACACAATGTGCTTTAAGAAAACAGTGTTGATTTTCTGTTTCAGCTAATTTGTTGTCCTGTAAAAAATTGGAATGCTCATTTCTGTAAATTGGCTGCTTAAAGCTAAAACACTTGCAGCCATCACAGTAAAAGGTGTTGAGCAAGTTAGTTATCAATCTACTATTGAGTGTTTTGAACGGTAACATATGTCACTATTAACAGAGAAAAACCTGTAGATGTGACACAAACTATTGCTTTTCTGAAAAGATCTTGTAAAAGACAAGGGCAAAATTCACTTGTTTTAACTTTGCATTACTTATAACTCCTGTTTAAAATGTTCATGAGGCAACGCTATTTAACTCATAGAAATGTAAGGTATTCTATACAGTTTGTTCATTGCTATCTGACTGAATGAAAGGCAGAATTGGTTACGTTATATTATATTTGGTTACATTGTCATTTGAAAAATGAAAGGTAATTTTGACGATGAAAATTGTTTTATAACAGTGTGTATTTTCATGTAACATTTGTGGTTAAAAAATGTCAGGCATCTTTACTTTATCAAATTTGGCCCTCTTGGTAAAAGGCGTTGGTAGCATTGCTGGTTCTGCCAAATGAAGTATCTTAAAACGTGCATTCTCTCTCCTGACCACCAGGGGGCGACTCCTCTGGTTGTATAGAAGTATATGCTTCATGTGTTAAAGCTGCATTCTCTCTCCTGACCACCAGGGGGCGACTCCTCTGGTTGTATAGAAGTATATGCTTCATGTGTTAAAGCTGCATTCTCTCTCCTGACCATCAGGGGGCGACTCCTCTGGTTGTATAGAAGTATATGCTTCATGTGTTAAAGCTGCATTCTCTCTCCTGACCACCAGGGGGCGACTCCTCTGGTTGTATAGAAGTATATGCTTCATGTGTTAAAGCTGCATTCTCTCTCCTGACCACCAGGGGGCGACTCCTCTGGTTGTATAGAAGTATATGTTTCATGTATTAAAGCTGCATTCTCTCTCCTGACCATCAGGGGGCGACTCCTCTGGTTGTATAGAAGTTTATGTTTCATGTGTTAAAGCATCATTCTCTCTCCTGACCATCAGGGGGCGACTCCTCTGGTTGTATAGAAGTCTATGAGAAAATTACTCTACTTCTCTTGATTTATTGCATCAGTAAACACGTTTATGTCTCAATCTCTAGTTTCAAGTGTTCTTTAGTAAATTTAATAAAGCAGGGTATGCTTTAGGGCGGGACTACAAGGTGATTGACAGGTCTCTACCAGAGACGTATACAGCGTCTCTACGTCACTCCTCCACATTCCAAAGAACTTCTGTTCATTGGCTGCAAAAAACAACAACAACATGGCGACGGCCGTATTCCAAGATGGCGACGGCAAAAACTCAAGGCTTCAAAGCGGCAGTCCACAAACCAACGGGTGACGTCACGGCGACTGCCAAGCTCCCATTGGAAATAATTTAAACAATATGCCGGCGTCTGGTGCACACGACCCCAGAAAAGGTTTCTTGATGGATTAAAACATGTGACTGAAGAACGGCCTGCCTAAAGGCTTTGTGAGAAAAGTCTGCCCGGGCCTTTTCCACTCCCCGATTACCGAGGGATGTTTCGGGTTACACAGAGTGGATTAGTTCATGTCAGTGTGACCTCATAAAGAAAGCACCATTTCACATTTCTGTGTTCATTAGGTTATGTAACTGCTATTGTTTTCGTCACACTCCCTCTCCAGGCCCAGATTCTTTTCTTTTTCTTTTGTCTGTGTATTATTACAAATGTAATTTAACTCTACTCAGCAGGGTTGAAGGATCAAATCCCAGGTTTTTTCTATTCACCAGTTCTGGTGTAAGAGCTAATGACAGCACCGTAGCGCTCAGTCATTAGGGCAGAGAGATATTGTAATGCTGATCATACGTCTGTTTGTATAGAATCACGTGGGGCCAAATACACTTTGCAGCAAGTACGCGGGTCCAAAAAAGAAAAGTCCTTTCTGTTTTTCAAATTATGCAGTCAGATGCGACCAAACCACCTCCAGATGTGTAATCAGAGGAGCGTCTGGATTCACTTACATGTGCATGCATGTTTGCATCACATGTCACAAATACAATAGGTGTCTGCGTGTATTCTATTATAGATGTAAATGCAGTGTTAGCGGTGGGCTCTCAGATAGACAATGCAACTGTAAAAAAAGAGATAAATGCGGTAAAATTACAGTAAATAACCGTACTACAAAATTACATGTAAATGTAAAAAGTCAAAAGTCAAATGAGGATTATTTTGATCCAAACTTGATTAGTAATGTGACTTCTTATTTTCTGCAACTAACAGTGGAAGAGATGATTTCATTTGGGATTACATAGCAACGTTTTGGCAGGAGGGTTGGATGAGCTACGTTTGATGTAAATTCAGACGTGAAGGTGCCAGAATACTTTACTCAAACGGTTTGTCAGAAAGTTGTTTATAAAAGGTGAATGGGTCGTCTACAGGCTGTTCTCAAACTCCATTAGTAAATATCCACGGAAATGAATACACATCAATTTGTATATCCTACTGAATCAATTCATACTAACTCCACGTAATAGTGACCAAAGAAGTGAGACCAATTTCCCCAAGGGGATTCATAAAGGATCATTTCTTCTTCTTCTTCTTAAGAAAGCAACAAGCACCCAACCCACAAACCTTTTGTAAAAGTTTTGTTGCCTAAACCAAACCAAGTAGTTTTGTTGCCTAAACCTAATAAGATGTTGTGTTGCCTAAACCTAACAAGAAGTTTTGTTGCCTAAACTAATAAGAAGTTTTGTTGCCTAAACTAATAAGAAGTTTTGTTGCCTAAACCAAACCAAGTAGTTTTGTTGCCTAAACCTAATAAGAAGTTTTGTTGCCTAAATCTATCAAGAAGTTTTGTTGCCTAAACTAATAAGAAGTTTTGTTGCCTAAACCTAACAAGACGTTTTGTTGCCTAAACTAATAAGAAGTTTTGTTGCCTAAATCTAACAAGACGTTTTGTTGCCGAAACTAATAAGAAGTTTTTTTGCCTAAACCTAACAAGACGTTTAGTTGCCTAAACTAATAAGAAGTTTTGTTGCCTAAACCTAACAAGACGTTTTGTTGCCTAAACTAATAAGAAGTTTTGTTGCCTAAACCTAACAAGAAGACGTTTTGTTTGCCCAAACCTAATAAGAAGTTTTGTTGCCTAAATCTAACAAGACGTTTTGTTGCCGAAACTAATAAGAAGTTTTGTTGCCTAAACTTAACAAGACGTTTTGTTGCCTAAACTAATAAGAAGTTTTGTTGCCTAAACCTAACAAGACGTTTTGTTGCCTAAACTAATAAGAAGTTTTGTTGCCTAAACCTAACAAGACGTTTTGTTGCCTAAACTAATAAGAAGTTTTGTTGCCTAAACCTAATAAGAAGACGTTTTGTTGCCGAAACTAATAAGAAGTTTTGTTGCCTAAACCTAACAAGACGTTTTGTTGCCTAAACCTAACAAGAAGTTTTGTTGCCGAAACTAATAAGAAGTTTTGTTGCCTAAACCTAACAAGAAGTTTTGTTGCCTAAACCTAACAAGAAGTTTTGTTGCCGAAACCTAACAAGACGTTTTGTTGCCGAAAACTAACAAGAAGTTTTGCTGCCTAAACTTAAAAATAAGTTTCGTTGCCTAAACCTAACCAAGATGTTTTGTTGCCTAAACCTAACCAAGAAGTTGTGTTGGCGAAACCTAACAAGAAGTTTCGTTGCCTAAATCTAAGAAGACGTTTTGTTGCCTAAAACTAACAAGAAGTTTTGCTGCCTAAACTTAAAAATAAGTTTCGTTGCCTAAACCTAACCAAGAAGTTTTGTTGCCTAAACCTAACCAAGAAGTTGTTTTGCCGAAACCTAACAAGAAGTTTCGTTGCCTAAATCTAGTCAAGAAGCTTTGTTGCTTAAACCAAACAATAAGTTTTGTTGCCGAATCTAACAAGAAGTTGTGTTGCCTAAACCTAACAAGTGTCAGTGCGAGTGGTTCTTTATCTCATTGCTCTGGGTATTATATTATAATATAACTAGGTACTTCTACTCTTTAGTAATGTCATTACCTTTTCAATGAATAACACGAGGGATTCATCACATTTCTAAGTAACTTGTCACAACGATGAGACAAAACATCAGACAGAAAAACACCCATGACCGTCCCGACACACTGACCCAGTAACCTTTGACCCCCAGCGTGGATCCAAGTGATCCTGACCTCATCCAGGGGTTCCCACTCAGCCTTCATCCTGACCCCAGGCCTCCCCATGGTAGAGGGTCTTATCTCATGTTTATAGGTCCTGTTGATTTTCCATTTATCCGCCGCCCACAGGCAACTTTACATGACGGCTTCGTGTTACCGAGACGATACGGAGGAGCAGCGGTGTGTATTTATGTGTGTACCCAGTGGATGGATGGATGGATACATGGGAGATGAGCTTCAAGTAAATGAACAGCAGATGTGAGCTGTGCATGACAGCGGGGGTTAAACACACACACACACACACACACACACACACACACACACGATATAAAAAATCCTACTTAGAACAGATAAATCATGATTCACACTCACCTCGACATCTGAAAGCGTTTCTCCCGATTGCCTTCGAACAAGTGCCCTCCATAAAAATCATCTATGAAACAGGTGTATGTGTGTGTGTGTGTGTGTGTGTGTGTGTGTGTGTGTGTGTGTGTGTGAGCGTGTGTGTGTGTGTGTGTGTGTGTGTGTGTGTGTGTGTGTGTGTGTGTGTGTGTGTGGTATTTCTACGTAAACGTGTGACAATTTCTCGATTCAAAGCAGGCTGCAACCTCCCAAACTGAAAAGTGAATCCAATGCTTCATGTGTTAAAGCTGCATTATCTCTCCTGACCACCAGGGGGCGACTCCTCTGGTTGTATATAAGTCTATCTTCATGTGTTAAAGCTGCATTCTAGACCCTGACCACCAGGGGGTGACTCCTCTGGTCGTATAGAAGTCTATGCTTCATGTGTTAAAGCTGCATTCTCTCTCCTGACCACCAGGGGGCAACTCCTCTGGTTGTATAGAAGTACATGCTTCATGTGTTAAAGCTGCACTCTCTCTCCTGACCACCAGGGGGTGACTCCTCTGGTTGTATAGAAGTCTATCTTCATGTGTTAAAGCTGCATTCTCGCTCCTGACCACCAGGGGGTGACTCCTCTGGTTGTATAGAAGTCTATCTTCATGTGTTAAAGCTGCATTCTCGCTCCTGACCACCAGGGGGTGACTCCTCTGGTTGTATAGAAGTATATGCTTCATGTGTTAAAGCTGCATTCTCTCTTCTGACCACCAGGGGGCGACTCCTCTGGTTGTATAGAAGTCTATCTTCATGTGTTAAAGATGCATTCTCGCCCCTGACCACCAGGGGGTGATTCCTCTGGTTGTATAGAAGTCTATGCTTCATGTGTTAAAACTGCATTCTCTCTCCTGACCACCAGGGGGCGACTCCTCTGGTTGTATAGAAGTCTATATAAATGACTCTACTTCTCTTGATTTATTCCCTCAGTAAACATTGTAAACATGAGTTTATGTTTCAATCTCTAGTTTTAAGTCTTCTTCAAAACATCATGATGTTCATTTAGTACATTTTAGGGGCGGGGCTACAAGGTGATTGACAGGTTGCTACCAGAGCCAAATACAGTCTCTATCACGGCAACACTTCAGTTTGTAAAAAAAAGATGGCGACGGCCAAAATCCCGAACTCGATAGATTACTGCAGACTTGTAGTGTTCTGCAGAAGGAGTATGTTTTTTTTAATTTTTTTATGTGATGGCTCACACACATACTGGTATTGAAAAGATGAAGCTTTAATTTAGACTATAAGATAAGATATTTTTTTCAAGAATCGTTGACGGGTGAATCGTACTCGAGTCGAGAAGATTGACCCGTCCACTCCTTCACACTTTTAAAGGAGGAAAGCTAATTTTACCAAAAACTGGAGTAAAGAGGTGAAAAGAAAGGGACGTCAGGATGTAGAGAAACAGATGAGGAGGGAGGTTGAATGTCCAAGACAACTGCTGAAGCCCCTGAGCTGTGTGTGTGTGTGCAGGATATAAAGAACAACACATGAGATCACCTGACAAGTGTTTTATCACTCGGAGCCCGAGGCCGGCTGCACACCGGTTTTCTGGAGGGAAAGCTGCAAAGGAGGTCAACACTTCATTTTGCTTTCCTCATTAATGCATCTCAAGAAAAGGACCGTTAGATTTAACGGCCTCGGTATGTGGTGCAGGAGATAAGGAGCGAGTGTGTGTGTGTGTGTGTGTGTGTGTGTGTGTGTGTGTGTCGGATGGTGCAGGACCATTCTGTCATAACTTGGCATCGTGAATTCTTGAGTCACGGCCAAAATTGTGTTGTTGGTTGTTTCTTTTGACGTCAGGATTCTAATCAGTTCCCGATTTGAGATTTTATTGGGTAGAGCATAAAAAACACAATATTCTGATTATATTTGGCAACATTAAAATAATTTGCGATTGACAATACTATTCTGATAATCATCTAAATACGCTTAATACACTCTTAAAAATCCGTTTACCTTTAGTTTTTGTTAAAACAAGTATGGTTATTGCTTCACAGATGTCAGTTTTTAGGGAAAAACAAACAGAGTGAAACTCTATCTTCACATCACTATGATGTGAACATAATCACAATTATATTGATAAAGACAATTGTGTTTTTTTTTTATCGCAATCCATGATAAAATCCTGTTTTTTTAATTTAAAGTTGCTGGTCTGTGTTTAGTTTTTTTAAACTTTGGACAGAGACCGGCTTGCTGTTTTCCCAGTTTGTCGTCTTCATGCTAAGCTAAGCAGCTAACTGGCTTCTGGCTGTAACTTTATGTTGAACATGCAAACATGAGATGACATAATTACTTTTAATTCTACTCTGGTAACTTTGACAAGATGATTTTTCCTTAGTCTTCAGTCCAATGCGCCTGATGGCTTTAACAGTTTCACCTTGTTTACGCATCTGCAGTTTGCAAAATCACTTTCCAACTGTCCAGTCTGACAAATGATGATAAATAAAGATGAAGCCGTCGCCGTGGTCTCTGCCACACAGAGGGAGGTGGAGAGAGAGAGAGAGAGAGAGAGAGAGAGAGAGAAAGAGCAGGGAATACCGGCTCCACTTCTCCAGCTGTAGTTTTTGTACCAAACATAATTCTTCAACCACAAAGTCGCCTTTGAAGTCCAGCAGGAAGCCGACAGGAAGCATCCCCACTACTCGCAGAAAAAAAACAGATTTTATACCGATGAAGATGCATCTGCCTCGAGGAAAACGAGCCGATCGGCGGTTCGTTTTGAAGGACTGGTGGCTCGCTTGGTGGAGAGGAACGAGTCCGAGGACGTGGGGAGGAGAGAAGACCTGCCGGTGAACTCTGCATCCTGAGTTAAACTGTCAAGTCTTTTATTTTTATTTTAACAACAGGAAAAGCAACATGAGAGAGGGAGAGAGAACAGTCAGCGGGTTGTGTCAAGCATCAATGGAGAGTCTCTGTCTCCCCGCGGACACCGAGGGTCTGCACACCGTCTGAAGCTGGATCACTTTGAAGTTGCAGAGTCACACACAAATGTAAACAGTTTTTTTTTAAAAGTAATCTCAGTTATTTTATGCTCACTCAGCAGTATAATTAGGAACGTCTGGGTCACAGCTCGATAAGTCATTGACTCTTCAAGGCCCCCGAGTGGGAAAAACCTCCTGTGCTGAGAAACCAATGCGGAAGTGCAAAGAACTGCAGTTCCTCGAACGGCCACTTGAGGCCGGCTCCAAAAGCGAGTAAATCCCCATAGACTCCCATGTTAAAACGCATACATTTGTACTATCTGGTAATAAAACGGGTTTGGTCTCTATAGCTAATTTCCCCGTTTACGACAACTGTACAGGGGGGACATTTTATATAACTCACATGTTTTTGTTATATTGAGGCTTGAACTTAATTAGGGGTGTGGCTGCTTTGAGTGACAGGTGGCCACCATGGCGTCAACACAGCTATCACAGCGTCGCTATCACGGCTACATTCAGAATTCTGCTGTACCAAAAGACACTGAAAGGAGTCGGATGTTTATTCTTTCCGATAAGTACATAACAAACAAGCCTGTTCTTCCGCTAGCCAAAAGTAGCTTAGCTAGCTAGTGCTGGCTGCTAACTTAGCGTTCGTTATGCTAACATTTGCTGTTCCCGCTCCACCCTCTCATCCAAATAAATCCCCTTCTTGTTCCCCAAAAAATCCCAAGGCTTCAAAACAGCAGTCCATAAACCAACGGGTGACGTCACGGTGACCACGCCCACTTCTGTTGCTTGTTTTTGTTTCATGAGACACATTTTGTTCTGCTGGTCAAATGAATGCGTTCGGGATTCCATCGTCTCTTATAAAATGAATCACGATTACAGACTTCAATGAAAGAATCCACAGCTGTAACCAACAGTATGACATGCATTGTGACATGATGCATTCCTGAAAATTGCTCCCGTCTATTGACACAGTAATTGCTGTAAACCAGCAGGACTCTATTAACGCGTCACCATGCATGTTGATGGTCACAGTTCACTTGATAGGTCGCCCTAAACCGTAGCTGTTATTCCTTTATGGGGTTAAATAGGGCTGACTTCATACCCAAAGAAGCACATTCATACTGCAGGATGTTTACAGTATGTGTGTGTGTGTGTGTGTGTGTGTGTGTGTGTGTGTGTGTGTATAACTTGCAGGAATTTATGTGTGAAAAGCCAACTGACTTAGACGGTATTCACTACTTAGTTCTCAGTCATGTGAAGCAGTCAGAGAGAGAGAGAGAGAGAGAGAGACATGATGAGGTCATTACTGCTGGACAGGTCTGGGTTAAAGGGGAGGAGAGCGTTAATCTGGCCTGAACCTGGGTTATACTGTACCCCTTAAAATCACATAACAGCCCTGTTGCCAGGGGGAAATGTTTGCATTGTACATTTTTGCAAAGGTTGCGTTGAATGTCGTCATTTTTGCACGCGGTAAGAGCAACGGAGGGATTCCAACGAGCGACAGAGGACATCGAACGAGGAAACGAGACAAACATCTCTGACTATACTTCTAATGCTCAGAACACGGTGCACAGGACGAGGGTTGGGTTCAAACGTGCACCCAGGCTGCAACCTCCGGTTCTGCAACGTTCAAGGTATCCTGTGGTTTGGAGAAACATACAACTGCAAAAAAAAAAACTCTGGCATGTGGAGTTGCATGTAAACAGGTGTCGTGCTGTTCGCACTCACGCTCTATTTGCGTGGACATTAAAGGTGTACAAGCAAACACTCAAACGCACATCAACATGCTAACCCCCCCTCACACACACACACACACACACACACACGACACACACATATTAGTCCTGAGAGGCAGCAGGATATGGCCGCTCCAGGTCCAAAGCCTGTGCTGTTTTTCTTGGCAGTGGACACAGCAAGGCCTGCTGGGGGATATGTGCAGCCGCTCCGAGCTCAAACAGAGCTGGACCCCGCCCTCAGCACAGAACATGCAGTAACCAACACGGGACACTTTTTTTTTCCGATCCATCTTCGTCTCAGAAACGCTGAAGCGGGGCAAAGCGACAGCGATGATGTGCGGGTGTGAGCGTGAGGAGGAAGGATGCGGCGCAAGGCCGCCACGAAACGCTCCGGCCCGCGTGCCCTCGTCCGCCGCCGGAGGTTTGGCCCAGTGCCGGTCGTATAACTCCGCCTGACACATCACTGCTTGGTGGTAGGAAACATATGGACTGAAGGACAATAGACAGAAAGAGAAACACTAAACTCTCCTCTGCTGCATGAAGGAAGAGAGTCGCCCCCTTCCTCTGCACTTCCTCCCTGTCCTCCCCTTTCCTCCGATGTTCTTTACTCTATATATCACTGTTCGTCGCCTCCATTTTGCTTTGTTTTATTTCATTATTATTGCAGGCGGTACATAGACAATCTTTAGCTTCTGACTATTACAATGTAAACGCTGCTGCGGCACGTGGCGATGGTTCAGTCATTTTTTGTGATCATATTTAACTGTATGAAGTTATTTTTAGCATGCATCCTTTGCATGAATAAAGGATGGCAATTGTTAGTCAGTCTTTGATCCAGACGGAAATAGCTAAAAAACAAATTAACATGAAACAGACACTCATGGTCCCCAGATGATGAATCCAGCTGTCACAGATAATTCCTTCACTGCCATATGATTAATATATATAATTATAATGGGTCAATTAAAAATGTGTTAATTGTCACAGAAGAAATACAAAATCAGAAAATATATGAATGCATGAACTGAAAAATGTCATTACTGATGGAAACTGATTTATTTTGCTATTTGCTGTTACATGCAAAATACATTAGACATATTTCTCTTTCCCTTCCTGTCAAAATGTTTTCTGGTGATACACATCAGGTATAAAAACACTCACGCTGCTGGTCTTCATTTGGCTTTGAAGTTGCACTGAATAATATTTCATATTAGCAATATATCAAATGAATATGTCACGCAACAAAAACTCAGCAGCTTCAAGCTAAGTCAAATAGGCCGGCGTGTGGGCATCTGCAGTTCAAGTGGCTCGAATTTACTCTGAAGCTCTCACCCCTCAGATAATTTACACCAGCCGAACATCCTGTTTCATGCAGAACACGGCAAGCACACGGAGGAACAAACCGTAATTATGACTTCAAGGACATTTCTTTGTGGCTAAGGCCGTAAGCGATTATGGCCGTCTCTGAAATAAGTCATTACTCACTATATTAAGTATATTACAGTTTCCTCTTGTTTGTGTGAGGACGTTTATAGAGTCCTCAAGTTCATGAAACCACAAGGAACACGCGTGCAGGTGTACTTCTTTTTTTAGATTTCGTGTGAACAAATGCTCGCCGGTAAAAACAATGGAGCGATTAACAGAAATGCAACGGGACATGAAAGCAGCAGCGCTCGCTTCCTCCTCTTTATCCGTCCGTGGAGATCCGGCGATCACAGACGGCTCGGTTCTTGCGGCACCGACTCTTAGCTTGGCGTCGCTCCTCCACGGCCCCCGAAACACAGAATGAATGCCCTTTGAAGAGCTCGGCGTACATCAACGAAAGCTTTAATGGCGGCAGTGATCGAAACAAATGTGCGATTCATCTTCGAGAAGTAATTGTTCCAGAATGCTTTGACCTTGAGCCAGTAAACCCAGGATGAGCGGCTGTAAAAGACAGTCAGGTCGCCGGGGAACAAACAAACAAGCGTGCAGCAAACATCTTCTCATACGGCAATATGTTGTGCACGTATATTCCTTTAGGTTCCTAGGTGTGTGTGTGTGTGTGTGTGTGTGAGGCTGCAGCTCTCTTAATGAGTAGCAGGCCGGTGTCGCTCGTGGCCATCGAGAAAAATGTTTATTTTGATGGAGAAGCCGAGAGCGGACAGCTGGTTTGAGTTGGGAACAATACTGGAGATTCAGCCTGCATATGGTTTTGATTTTGCCCCTTCCTCCTCCTCCTCCTCCTCCTCCTCCTCCTCCTCCTCTGATTCTCAATCCCTTTTCTCCATCACCCCCCCCTTCTCTCTCTCCACAGGCCACTATTGCCTGTATCTTCATTTCCTGGGAATCTGTCTTGTCCTTCACCTCACAATCACTCCCTTATTTCATTATTATCTTCTTCATTTCGTCACCCTCCCCTCACAAGCCCCCGATGGTTGCAGCTGATAAAGTAATACCATGACTCATCATGTCTTATTGTTAAGAGATAAAAAAGAACAGAACAAGTTGAGTAATCCCTGAATTATTGGCCCCCACTGGGCTATTGTTCACTTTCTGGGAGAGCAGCGTTGCTCACTGCAGCAAATCCATCCTGGTTTTATCCGTCAGGGAGAAAATGATGAAGAGGATAAAAGTGCTGGTGCACTTATAGAGACTTTGCACTCATTTCATAGAATCATGTGTCCGTTTGATTGGGTCAAACTGCAACTAGAGGGCCATAGGAGAACTGTGGATGTGTGGCTGCAGCCATATCCATGGTGTGACCTCATGCGGCTTTGAGGTGGAGCAGCTCTCACTCTGCGGTCTGTCTGTGGTCAGTGGCCTCCTCACATAGGATTCGGCTAAAGTGCCGTTGTCTTCCCCCCCTCACCCCCCCTTTTGGTTTCCTGTTTCAACACATACACACACATCTGAACACACTCCCACACACACACATACATCTGAACACACGCCCACATGTGGACATGCATGCATGCACGTCACATGTGGGAAGTGAGGATATTTGGTGCTGATTGGCGTGTGTCAGACAATCTTCTTATTTTGATTTTCTGCCAATGTCAAACTGTCGGCCGGACTGAAATAACTCAATAAAGGTTGGATTGATTTACGTGAGATGTTGCACAGACGTTCACGGTCCCCAGAGGATGAACCCCTCTGACTTTGGGGATTCCCCCCACAGACTGTATGTAGGAAGTGGACGTGGCCGTCGTGACTTCACCCACGACTGCAATCATATTTGGAATTGCGGAGGAGTGGCGTCGCGGTGAAGACGCCATATACGCTCTGGCAGCGACCTGTCAATCACCTTGTAGCCCCGCCCTAAAGCATCCCCTGCCTTATGGTCTGTTTGACTCTAAATGGACCATCATTTACCAATTTCCATCATGCTGTTTTGAAGAAGACTTGAAACTAGAGATTTCAACACAAGAAAAAGTGCATTCTTCTGGTGCATTCTTTCATTTTAAATCATGAAAAACGTGTTAAGAGCAGCAACAAAACAATTATTTCTTCCAATAATATGGACAACATCTGAACATAACATTTTTTGACATCAAATAAAATTGTCGATCTCCAGATCCCACCTCATACTCCAGCCGACCAACCAACCGTGGCCGCTACCCATAATCCTGCAGGGATCCATAATTGCGCAACAGAGGGCTTTGACGTTGAATTTTGGGTCGACTGATACTTTTTGACAGTTACATGTTGAGCAGAAAAAAAGGCTCTGGCACATCTGAAGCGTAATCTTCTCCACATATTCGTACGTGTGTCCGTCTGTGTGGTGTGGTGTGTGTGTGTGTGTGTGTGTGTGTGTGTGTGTGTGTGTGTGTGTGTGTGTGTGTGTGTGTGTGTGAGACTGCAAACACACCGCTGAAGGTTTAGGTGAATTAGGTTTTATTGGAGCCATATTTGCGTCCTGAAATGATTGTTTGATTGTTTTGAATTAAATAACATTTTGGGTCAAGATAGAGTGAAGTCAGAGACAAACAGGCCTTGGGTCTTCACCACACACACACACACACACACACACACACACACACACACACACACACTCACACAATATGAAGTGTAACAAAATCAAAGTGAAGTGTCACGTTGCTCAATCTGTGTTGGATTAGCCTTCGTTACTGAATCAAGAGTCGAAATGAGAGTGAGTTCAGGCGCCACGTGATAATGGCGGTGATGTATTTCACCACCAATAAGAACTTATTATTATTTAACACAAAAAAAACACACTCTGGTTTTTGTGTGTGTTCTTGGCTGCGTCTTGAAATCGCTGCTCGGCCAACTTCAACACAATCAAAAGATAACACTTTCACAAACACCAGGTCCCTCTTTGAACACATGACCGAGTCTATTAATAATCAATCAGATGGCGGTTTGATTCTCCCTCTCTCTCTCTCTCTCTCTCTCTCTCTCTCTCTCTCTCTCTCTCTCGTGCACAAACAAACAAGAGCGTTTGATTCTGATTGAATCCAGATCCCATGTGGAGCTTGTTTCTTCTGACAAATATCTTCCAATAATGTTTCCCATTCTGCGGCTTTCATTGCAAGACGGAGCGAGAGAGAGAGAGGGAGAGATGAGTGCAGTCGAGTGAAACAGAACATCTGTGCGTCATGCACAGCGCTCTCCGTAACGTGCACGACGAGAACGAAGCTCCTTCAGCTTTTTATCTCTTTCGTTTCACAGCTGAGACTGAATCTCAATCATCATCTATCTCTGCATGGACGTAAAGAAAGCCATGCAAACGCTCTGTTTTTCGTTCCCTCGGCGCTTGTGTGTGTCACGAGCTTATGTGTGTATGTGTGTATATGTGTATGTGTGTATGCGTTTATGTGCCAGCCGAGGCACGAGTGTTCAATTAACTTGCTTCGTGGTTCACCTATAAAAGGAGTACAGTCGGTCGGTGCTCCGGCGATCCCACGCGACGTGGGCGGCAGTAAAATCACAGCTCAATGAATTCCACTGTTTTTATTTACAACGTAAATTCTGTCCTTATTCTCTCCCACTACATGAGCCCCCTTGTTTTTCCATATATAAAAATATATATATATGTATAAATAAACATCTGCATCTGATACAGGGTTGGGTGCTCATGGCCAGCTGGATGGAAAATGTGTGCAGATAAAATACCAGAGAATTTACTGACTGACAGCTGTGAAAAGTCAGACTGCTCTCATTCACTGTTATATACCTACGAAAGGTATTGCACTATGATATGATATATGATATTTGACCCACGAATCAATCCTGAAGTAAATCCAAACCTTTACTTAATTGACGCGCAACTTCTGTACTTAAGTAACGCTCCTTTTAGTCTAAACGTTGACTTCATTGTAGCGTAACTTCCTACTTAAGTAACGCTCCTTTTAGTCTAAACGTTGACTTCATTGTAGCGTAACTTCCTACTTAAGTAACGCTCCTTTTAGTCTAAACGTTGACTTAATTGTAACGTAACCTTCCTACTTAAGTAACGCTCCTTTTAGCCTAAACGTTGACTTCATTGTAACGTAACCTTCCTACTTAAGTAACGCTCCTTTTAGCCTAAACGTTGACTTCATTGTAACGTAACCTTCCTACTTAAGTAACACTCCTTTTAGTCTAAACGTTGACTTCATTGTAGCGTAACTTCCTACTTAAGTAACGCTCCTTTTAGTCTAAACGTTGACTTCATTGCTACGTAACCTTCCTACTTAAGTAACACTCCTTTTAGCCTAAACGTTGACTTCATTGTCAGTGTAGGTGCACTGATCCCTCAGGTTGCTGGACCTTTGTAGGAAAATTCAGACACAAAAAACAAAATAGCTTTTAGTAAGAAGTTATACGTTGTATGACAATATAGAGAAACAGTGATATACAGGGTAGTTTCCGCTCTTCGTGCTAAGCTAGGCTAACCCTGCTTCTCGCTGTAGCTTCACCCATCAGATGGGGTCAAACTGTACTCAACTGTACCCGACATGTAATGTTGTGGATTGAAAAGATGGTGTTTTGGATATCAAACAGTACCGTAAAACAAGTCAATGTTGTCTTTTGGTTTCATGCGGGACACGAACTGGTGTCTCATGGGTGAAAGTCCTGTGTTTGTTTCACCCATCCATTCTTCAGATTGCGTCAAATGTGTCAACAAGTCTCTCATGAATGTCTAGGAAGACGAAGAAATGTCTTTGACGCGGCTGTCTCGCCTCATTGGATCTCCGAATCCGCTACTCTGCTTCCATTCACGCAGGTTTTACTCCGACCCCCCTTTGGTTTCGGCACTTTTGCCCTTTTGCCTCGGTGTCTGCTGAAAGTTGAGCTGAACAGAATGTTCTGGATCCGGCCTCACGGCGCCCCGAGAGGTGCTACAGTTTGTGATTTGTGGTTCCAGAGTGTTCTTTTCTTTACGGTGTGCATGCATGTTTTTCTCCTGAATAAGATGCACTACCTGGAACCTCGTGTGAGCGCTCAGAGTTGCACATTCCTGACGTTTTGGATTTCCAGAAATCATTCTTGGCCTTTTTTTCCTCAGCCCGTATAAATCAGTGGGTGGGGTTTATTGCTTCAGGCGCTGAGTGTGTTCAGGTGCCAGTGGTCAATCACAGTCATACTAAACTGAAAACATACAACACTACAATGATTATTTAAACACTCAGGGATTCATGATTTTGTCATCTGGGCCTTGCACACCCATTAAAAAAAGGCCCAGATGATATTTAGAATTTTTTTGGATTGAGTAGCTTTCATGGAAACCAGGCTAAAGTAATGACAACCTATCCAAAAAACACTCCATTAATATCACAACTATTTTGTTGTTAAGATTTTATATGTTGAATAAAAAATACATGTGATGTGAATAAAATAAAAATCCCCACCAACTAGAAAAAAACAATGAAATGAGTCAACAAGGGAAGTCAAGTCTGCAGGGAATAAAACATAAGGACCATATTTTGCTCTTGAGGCCGAGAGAGAAACCCGAGCCGTGAGTATTAACTTCTAATCCGTCACTTTGGTAAATGTTCGGGGTTAAATAAAATTTAGTGCCTCTGCTGGGGTCTGGATCAACGGGCTTTGCGGGGGGACGTCGGAGGGTTCGTTTCACGTTGGGAAAGAAACATTCTCCTTTTTCTGTCCTCGGGGGTCTCGCCTCAAAACCCTCGCACCGCTATCTGTTAAATGTTTTGTTCTTTTGTTTATATAGTAGATATAAACTGTGTCTTTCCGCTTCCTGAACACGGATTTCTGGACAGTCCGTTCCAGATGACGCCTCGATTCCAAAAATCTGTTGTGTGGGATCGACGAGATTCGTGCCGGGTCTCAGAAGGGCCGTAAACCCAGCGCTGAAAAACAATTCTGTTGAGAGGTTAAGTAGGGAGGCGGTGAAACACTGCGGCTGTGGGACGCCAAACCCTCTGGAGAGCTCGCTGCAGCAAGACGGAGTGCAAAGAGCACCAGACGTGACGGCAGTGGTGCAACGCTGACCAACGCTCCGGTACGACCTAAATGAATTCTCAATGTACGTTTTCTGAGGGGAAAGTATTTTCTCCCGGATTGCGGTGGCCGCTTTAAACATGTGGTTGAACATGAACATTTAAACAAAACCAAAGACGCAACAATAGGCAGCATTCCTGCTTGTTTAGGTTTCGTAACGCATCATAGTTTGGCTTGAAATAAGTATGTTATACGTGTCCTCCCAGCGGAGGACCAGGAGGAGACGAACTATGTAGAAATATCCTGTTTACTGTTTATTGTGTGTGCATAAGTACGGAGAGCAAAGTCAGATTCCATGTAAATGCAACATGGCCATAAAGCTGATTCTGATTCTGATAACCAATCATCTCTCTGATGGTCTCGTACACTTATGAAGGTCACACTCAGGCATCTGTTAATTTAAGACTGTTTCATAACCAGTTAGAAGATTCTCACTTAGCTATAAATGTAAATACATTACATTTTTGATAAATGGTTTAGGGGAGAGTGCACATTAATTAGCCAAGAGTTAGCCAAGAGGCTATTTTCCATCTGTAGATGTTAAAAAACAAAAACAAACCTAAAAACAGAAAGAAGATTAAATAATCGAGGTTATGATAATAACGGGAGGTGAACAGTGGTCTTCTGGGTGAAAGTCCTGTGTTTGTTTCAAACAAGCCATACATCCTAAACTTCTACTCTTAAGTGGAGTTTCAAGCGCAATAAAAAATGTGTTTGTGACGCTTGTAAACCACAAGAAAATACATTTCCCTAAAGACTTAATTTGACAAGTCTGGGATCAACTTTGTAGGAGACCAGTTGCTCAAAAGGCTCTTCATGTGGTTCTATCACCTGAAAGTAAGAGGATATTTCAGAGAAAGATCATAATCATTTGATTGTATCAGTGGATCAACCAAATAAAGATGTATATGCACTTCCACACACACTTCCACACACTTCGCTTCGTACTCCTTCTTTGCGGTTCTTGCAGTGGTTTGTTTTGGGGGTGAACGTTTCGGTGGCAGCGTCATGCCAACGGTTGCTGCAGCTTCGGGGCGGGATGACGCTGATGTTTTCTGATCAAAGCCCGCTCCGCTGGGATCCCGCTGGAACGAGTCCCGTTCTCAGTCTCCCATGAACCACTCCAGCCTGCAGGGGACAACGATCACGCTCATGAGTAAATGTTTGAGACGAAAACAAATCAATGAAGAAGCTGGCGTAACGGACCAAACCACAAGGCGTTTGCGTAACCTTCGGCGGGCTAATGGCCCGACCCCCGTCTGAGTGATTGTTTAGCCGTAAGATTGACAGAAAACAACTGGAGCAAAGAAACGTAAAGTTCCGCCGTGCATCCTGCAGAGCCCCGGTCCAGCGTTGCCAGGTTTGAAGCATGACGTGGCGCTTCATGTCTTTTTCCATGGTTCTCAACTCCTTGGCCCTCAGCAGAACCTTTCTTTCTTTAAGCCACCTTTCACCTCTTTACTCTGCTGGAATTAAGTCGCCCTTCAAGCCAGCTGACTTTCATCACACAGGTTTTGACTTTCAGCTCTCGCTTCACACTCGACGCTCACAGTAACTCATGGACTCTTCTCTTTATGGACTTCTCTCTCTCTCTCTCTCTCTCTCTCTCTCTCTCTCTACAACTCTGCTGAACTTGTAGTGCCGTGGACATGCTTACTACTTACTGTGCACCATCAGGACCGTCAGGGCCTGCTAAGCCTTCTCTGCTGGCCTAAACAGAATCACAAAGTTATAGCTATTTTATAATAAAAAATTCAAATTTTCATTTTTTTTTATTTTATTAAAAGTTATATCTATTTTATAATGTAATTGTTTTTCACAAATACACTACATGTATTATAATTGCGCCTCGAACAGCATGCCGTCATGCGCATATTTATTCATACAAAATCAGACAGCAGGCCCAGGTAGAAAATGCACGGCCCGCCACTGCTGTGCACTCACACGTTACCCCCGAAAAAGTCTGCAGGAACTATAATAATAATCATAAAATAGAATATAACAGAGAAATCATTGTGACTTCATTTGACTGTCATAGAAGGTCAACCTTTTGGAACGCCGCCGGGTTAGGGTGACCGCATGTCATGTGACGGAGAACAGCCAATGCATGCTGGTCTCATCCAGCATTAGCTATACCTGTATACCTGCTAAGCTATCTGTAACCCGAACCTGTGAAAGACCTTAAAAGACCGTGTGAATGTTACGGGTGGGAATCGACACGTGTTGCTGGTTTCTGTCGGGAAAAGCACCAAAAAATGAGGAATAATTTATCGTGGGATACATACAAATTGTTGCGTGAGGATTTGTTGAGCAATCACAGCAGGCAGATGTCTTTTCTTTCCTCGGTAAATCAGTCTATAGTTAATATGTTTGGTAACGGCAGGCCTGTGCATCAAAAGTGCACACAAAAATGAATGCATCTGTCATGTTTTTGACGCAGTCGACACACCAAAATGACCGAGATATCTAAATGACAGCAAGA
>NC_136595.1:25894404-26031904 GCF_910589615.1 Taurulus bubalis | reverse complement strand
CACACCATGTAAGGATTTGCTGCTGGCTTCCTGACATTCCCCCATGTGTCTCTCACACACAGAGTTGACTTTCCAACGATGTGTTTTGGTGACATCACACAATTATACACACACCCACGTCCGCACACACACACACACACACACACACACACACACACACACACACACACACACACACACACACACACACACACACTTGCAGTTTATGGTGCTAAATTAGAAATTCAGAGCAAATAGATTGCTTCCACAGCGCTCTCAACATGGCGACGGCTACGCTAACAGTGCTAATAACGCTAACAGAGCAGACGACGACCTGGAGGTGCTGCGGTTCCTCAACTACGACATCCGGTTATCAGAGAGAGAGCGACTTCATTCTCTGCTCAGGTCGACATTACTCCACTATATATAGATAATAATAATATAAATATATATAGATTATATATAGATAATAGTTGTTTTCCGCCATATTAATGCTCTACATATAGAGAGAACTTTTAAGATTACTTTTAAATGGATTAAATACTCCTGCCCTCACTGAAAAGTGATAAATAAAACGTTTTTGGATTTGCTGTATGTGTGTGTGTGTGTGTGTGTGTGTGTGTGTGTGTGTGTGTGTGTGTGTGTGTGTGTGTGTGCGTGTGTGTGTGTGTATATATATATATTTTTTTTTCTTAACTTATTATTTATTTAAGAAAAGTCTTTTCTTCTATGGATTTCATCCTTCCAGCTGAATCACCAGCTGCTCCTCTGGTCCCAGATTCTCCTCCTCCTCCTCCTCCTCCTCCTCCTCATCCTCCTCCTCCTCTTCCTCCTCCTCCTCTTCCTCCTCCTCCTCCTCCTCCTCTCAGGGGACCTCAGAGTCTCATATATTATACCTGCATCTATATGACTGCGCTGGGAGCCAAGTTCCCAAGTTTCCAAAGAAGCTCTTCTGTCAGACTGGGCTTTGTACTCCGCACCACTGGGACCGAAGTCTGTATTTCTGTGTGTGTGTGTGTGTGTGTGTGTGTGTGTGTGTGTGTGTGTGTGTGTGTGTGTGTGTGTGCGTGTGTGTGTGTGTGTGCATTCATTGTTATTTAGGCCAAAGTTTGTCACATTCTTTCCACCATCTTTAGGTGCACATCCACACATGCAGACACATAAAGTAAGACGTGTGTTGGAGGGGGATGAGTTTGGAGAAGCGGGACATGGAAAGTCCATCATCTGTGTGTTTAATAGTGGCAGTGCATGTGTGTTTCTTAATATACGGTTGCTCTCTTGCTACACACGCACACACACATTCTCAAATCAGTCCAAAAATTATTTTGTTGCAGAGAGAGTTGCAGGTATTTTCCACTCCAGCTCGGCCTGCGACCCATTTAGAAATAACTGATGGCTGCGCCCCCCTGACTCTGTGCCCACTGTCCCACTGCGGGAACTCTGGAGCTGTAAAAGTCTTCGGATGCCCACAGCTACCCATCGCCGTCCTGCTCAGTCGAAATGCAATGCGGCCGAAGATCTTGAATTAGCAGTTTGGTAATCAAACCCCCTCAACGAGAAGACCACCTGCTGCCGGTTAAACTTGGCTGCAAACATAATAACTTTATTATATCTTTACTACCATTGGAGGAGATCATGTTTGGCTCGATCGCATCTTGGAACGTTTTCGAGAAAGCAGTGAGGCCGTTTAGGAGTTATTGCTTGTTTTAACATTTACAAGATGGTGTTACTTGCATTCTGGCCCCAACAAGAAGTCTACATTAAAAGGAAAAGTTAGTTTTACTGGTTCTAGGATCAGAAGATCGATACCACTCTCGTATCTGAGCGTGGTGTGAAGCCATTTTTACAGATTAGTTTCTTTATAATGCATTAAGTACTTGACTTGTTTCTTTACAGGGTTCGTATTAAGGCAATAAAGTAGTCCATGTCTTTATAATATGGCTTTACAGATAATTACAATCCCTCCTCGTCATTGTGGAGGTTGGTTTATGGCGGTTTGCAGGTAGTCAACGGCACAAAGCGTGAGTATAAACAAAGCTTTAACTCTGTCAGCGCTGTTGCCGTTGTTTTGCGCTGTTAGCACCGTTAGCTGCGTTGCTTTGTTGAGAGCTGTTAGCAGGCAATACAGATGCTCTGAATTCTGCAAAGAAAACCTTTAAGTACATATATAACACCATCAAAACTACATCCCTTCACCGCTTACGGAAGTGTAATGCTGTAGTAAAAAGCTCCTGTTAGCCAGAGCGTTGCATCCTGGGTATTTATCCAAGTGATTTTATGACTAAGAGTGACCATGCTTGAATATATTTGTGTCTATTACAAGCTAAGAGAGAAATAGCTATAGGATGGGGGGAAGAGAACAAACCAAGTATGAATCAGTATAGATGAATCAACATGTGGTGTGGAAAAAATAACATACAATACTAAAGGAAACCTGGGGCAACTTCATGGAGACAAATAAAGCCAAAGACTTGGGTAGGGGCGACTGGAATAAGATTATAAACATGTCTGTTTGACTCTAAATGACCATCATTTACTAAATGAACATCATGCTGTATTGAAGAAGACTTCTATACAACCAGAGGAGTCACCCCCTGGTGGTCAGAAGAGAGAATGCAGCTTTAACACATGAAGCATAGACTTCTATACAACCAGAGGGAGTAAATAAAGAGAGAAGTAGAGCCATTTTCTATAGGCTTCTATACAACAAGAGGAGTTGTCCCCTGGTGGTCAGGAGAGAGAATGCAGCATATGCTTCTATACAACCAGAGGAGTATCCCCCTGGTGGTCAGTAGAGAGAATGCAGCTTTATCATAAGAAGCATATACTTCTATACAACCAGAGGATTGCTCAGCATTGGCTTCACTTTTCATAACCGGAAGTCGCCGCCTGAGTAGCCCATGTGACCTTCAAGATGTTTGTACATTGTAATTAACATCTTTATATTCATTGCCATATATTCAATTGATGGTATACTGTATTTGCTGCTGGTACTGACTGGTTCTTCTCCACAATGCCCTGCTCTGCAATTTCTCAATGTGTGTCAATAGAGTCTGCGCTTAAATTCACATCCAACTCTTACATTTACACTTTGAGCATTTGCTTCAAGCAGGTTAAATACCCCCCCCCCCCCCCTCACAGTCTGAGGGTTTAATGAACAACATGGTTTCTTCTGTTACTTTCAATTCCTCTCCTGTTCCCCAGAGTTGGAAGCAAGCGGTGTTTGGACGTAATGTCAGTGCGAGGAGAGTAAACAGCACCGCTTGGCTGGAATTTACAATTTCTGGATGTCTGAGGTCTGAGCCAGCGCCGTCCCGACCAACACATACTGGAGCTGTGTTAATTCGCCAAATATCATTGCCTCAGTGAATACTCCACATAGCATCCTTAATTAGCCGAATGTGGCTGAATCTATAATTAACGCACTAAAGCCTTTCACTCAGGACTACCAGGGACCCCCTCCCTGTGTATGTGCTTTGTGCACTGGATCATCTAAATCTGTATTTTACTTTTCTTTTTCTTTTTACTGTTATTTCCCCCCGGATTTGATGTGAAGTCTCTGCGTAGCATCCTCTTGTAACAAACATATCGTAGTATTTAATGTATTATATATGTATATAATACTCACAAACGCCTCTTGCTTCAATGCAAATGGAGCCTCCTGAATCTGCTGTCCAAAACCTTTATGTAAATATACATTCAAAAACAAATTATAAATGGCCAACCAGGAAAAATGCATAAAAAAAGGAGTGGAAAAGAAACTAGAATTACCGCTTCGTGCCAACCAGCTAAGTTTACGTTCATGTCCGTCCAAAACCTCCACACAGCATCATTTTATCCATTCAGACATTCTTGTGAAATTGTCATAATTAGGATATGAATTATTGTGTTTTGGCCAAATAAACTGCTTTTTAATATGGATGTTGCTGCAAAGAAGCTGCTGACACATCCGTAAACCGGAGCCATCATCATCTTCTTCCTCCTCCTTTGTGAGAAATGGCACTGAATGATGGCCATTGAACATTATGATGCCGCATTGACCTTTGACCTTTAGGCTATGAATGTCATCACCTCATCCTTTATGTGTGAAATTATCATGATTAGCGTATAAATTCATACCTTTTTAAACACTTTTCTTTCCTTTTGTGAGGTCCCATTGACCTTTGACCTTGGATTCATCCTTGAAATCACATCCAGAAGAATCAACAACCTAAAAACCCGATGGCCTCGGACCTCAACTAAACAAAAGCACACGTGAACAAATACAAATTTGCACGGAACTAAATACGGTCGGTAAATTAATAACATATTCTCCCGGGATTAAGAAGACAAACGACCTCTGCAAAGGGTTACACATCACGAGAGGGTCCCGGGGTCGTACTCGTCCCACGTGAATAGAGTTTGACGCATCTGAAAGTTTAATAACTTGCGGGCGGACGAATACCTTTCTACTCATCGTCCGGACTAATTTAGAGAAGAATCCCAGCTCTGTTTTACAAGCAGCTGCCTTAATGTCCAGCGCTGGAGAGAGAGAGAGAGAGAGAGAGAGAGAGAGAGAGAGAGAGAGAGAGAGAGAGAGCGCTGTGCAGAATCATAACTCATGACCGCCGCGGCCACAGAGGAGCACTTATAGGACATACCTTAGGAAATGTGATTTAGAGTTATTGGTTAACGTGCATCACGGGACGCGCCAAAATGTGCTGCTGAGAGCGTGAGTCAGGTTCAGGTTATAAGGAGAAGAATCACACGACGCGAGGTAGTGAGGGGTCGTCTGTGTGTGTGTGTCTGTGTGTGTGTGTGTGTGTGTGTTGCATGTGGCAACGCTTTGTTGTCCACAGTTACTGTAATGGGCCTTTTACTCTAACAGGAGAGCGGTGAAGTCATTGTGTGAAGTCAGGCCCTGAGAGGAAATATCACCACCTCTGTCACTCTCTCTCTCACACACACACACACACACACACACACACACACTCACACGTCTCACATCTTTACCACCTTGCGAGATTACAGCGGGAGAAGGAATCGGAGGATAAACACGGAGGAGGAGATAAAGCTTCGGGCGTAAAGGAAACCTCGCACTCAGCAGTCTTCTGAACTTCCAGTCCCACACTCCCATGCTGACCCTCCTCTGTGAAGTGATGTCCGGAAGGAGCCGTAGACAACGTGCACTTGTTATTGTGTGTGTATGTTCAACGGATCCTCAAACTAAAGTTTTTCTGTCCGTGTTTTCCTGTGAAAGTCCAGCAACACGTAGGTGTCAATTTACAATTCACAAGCAAACAGTCTTTTCAAAATAAAAATCTGACTTCACAGGAAACGATCATTAACCTGATCAGGGTACCCTTTTATATCAGGAAAATCAAGAAAAAATCATGGTATAAATCCCCCCCCCCCCCAAAAAAAACATGTTATGTATCAAATTAAACATAAAAACCAGGGCTACAATAATATATGATCCTCATGTACAACCTCTAAACACAACTCAAACAATAAATAGGATTAGGGTTATTAGGGTTAGGGTGTGGGCTTAAAGGGTTAAATACTTTGCTAGGTTTCAGTGAAATCGTGAAATACTTATTTAGGTTTAGGAAAAGATCGTGAAATACTTATTTAGGTTTAGGAAAAGATCGTGAAATACTCTTTTAGGGTTAGGAAAAGATCGTGAAATACTTTTTTAGGTTTAGGAAAAGATCGTGAAATACTTATTTAGGTTTAGAAAAAAGATCGTGAAATACTTTTTTAGGTTTAGGAAAAGATCGTGAAATACTTTTTTAGGTTTAGGAAAAGATCGTGAAACACTTATTTAGGTTTAGGAAAAGATCGTGAAATACTTATTTAGGTTTAGGAAAAGATCGTGAAATACTCTTTTAGGGTTAGGAAAAGATCGTGAAATACTTTTTTAGGTTTAGGAAAAGATCGTGAAACACTTTTTTTGGTTTAGGAAAAGATCGTGAAACACTTTTTTAGGTTTAGGAAAAGATCGTGAAATACTTTTTTAGGTTTAGGAAAAGATCGTGAAACACTTTTTTAGGTTTAGGAAAATATCGTGAAATACTTTTTTAGGTTTAGGAAAAGATCGTGAAATACTTTTTTAGGTTTAGGAAAAGATCGTGAAATATTTATTTAGGTTTAGGAAAAGATCGTGAAATACTTTTTTAGGGTTAGGAAAAGATCGTGAAATACTTATTTAGGTTTAGGAAAAGATCGTGAAATACTCTTTTAGGGTTAGGAAAAGATCGTGAAATACTTATTTAGATTTAGAAAAAGATCGTGAAATACTTATTTAGGTTTAGGAAAAGATCGTGAAATACTCTTGGGGGGTTAGGAAAAGATCGTGAAATACTTATTTAGGTTTAGGAAAAGATCGTGAAATACTCTTGGGGGGTTAGGAAAAGATCGTGAAATACTTATTTAGGTTTAGGAAAAGATCGTGAAATAGTCTTTTAGGGTTAGGAAAAGATCGTGAAATACTTATTTAGGTTTAGGAAAAGATTGTGAAATACTTATTTAGATTTAGAAAAAATATCGTGAAATACTTATTTTGGGTTAGGAAAAGATCGTGAAATGCTCTTTTAGGGTTAGGAAAAGATCGTGAAATACTTATTTAGGTTTAGGAAAAGATCGTGAAATACTTATTTAGGTTTAGGAAAAGATCGTGAAATACTTATTTAGGTTCAGGAAAAGATCGTGAAATACTTATTTAGGCTTAGGAAAAGATCGTGAAATACTCACTTAGGTTTAGGAAAAGATCGTGAAATACTTATTTAGGTTTAGGAAAAGATTGTGAAATACCTTTTTAGCATGAGGAAAAGTTAGGTTGTTTGGGCTAAAATAACTGCAGAATCGCGTAATTTAAGTGTGCAAGTTACGTAGCGAATACATTAACGTTGACTTCGGGGAACGAACAGCGACTTCCCGGGTGAAAGATCGCATGTTGTGCACCCGTTTGTGCTTTTACCGTCTTTATACGTTCACGATTACGTGGATAACATACAAACTAACTTTGTGTGATATCTACGAAGAACGGCTATCACGGATGCGGACATCCTGATGTATTAAAACACACACACACACACACACACAGCCACACACACACACACATAGACAGAGACGCACACGCAGACAGAGCGACCCGCAGGTCTCGCTAATGAGAAAGATAACAATCATCAGTTCAGGTTGAACAGGACGCATGAAAACGTCTCCTAGGAATGATGTGGCACTCAAAGATGTCTCCTCTCTCCTCTTCATCCTCCTCACAAAGCTCCTACTTGTATCAGACAGTCATCCCTGCATTCCCGCTGTGTTGGGCCCCACACACACACACACACACACACACACACACACACACACACACACACACACACACACACCCCACAACACTCCACACATAACTGAGCCATTAGACACTGACCTCCGGCTTCATGGGGCAGCCTGGAGCACCGATAGGCAGATGAGAGGATGAGAGGATGAGAGGATGAGCAATAGGAGCACAGTGAGAGCTTTGTGAGATGAAACAAATGCTCCGTCCAATTAAAATGTCTAAGTGGTTCTGGTAGTTTGCCAAATCAGTGCCATCCTTCACTGTCCTGGGTTTTTATTTAGGATTCTGAGGTGCAGGATCTGTTTGGTGTCTATAACTCTTCTTCGTCTTGCCAACTATGAACATTTTAGTCCACAGACTGTATATTTAAATGGAGTCTGAGCCATGTATACATGCATGTATGTGTATGTATGAATATATTTATGTATATATATATATATATATATATATATATATATATATATATATATATATATATATATATATATATATATACAATGTATTCCTCCCTGATACCGATTATTGATCCGACACCAGTGCGTTAAAACAGCTTCCATAATTCCCTCTAATAGCGTTTCCATATTGCTGTGAAAGCTTCTCTCAAAAACTCAAGTTTACAAGATTACAATTGAACACATCATGATAACGTTATATTTTACCTATATTGAAGGGAGCTTGAACGCATCATAGTGTAACTCAATGCAACCTCCGTCAGCCTCAGAGCAACTGTCAATCATGACATCACACTTTTTTATAGCATCAAAGAACTATTTAAAACCAAACTTATCAGAAAATGTAACACTTAAGCAAACATCAGTGTGATGCAAACCACCTAAAAGTAATTCATGCTTCGCCCTCGAGGGAAATAAACCAGCCTGACATGTCTTTGTCTCTGCAGCCACACACCGATTTTTTTGTCATTAAAAGTGTTATGTGCTTCTTCTTTGCGTCTGGCAGCGCTACAAACTTCACTTCCTCACAGTCTCCGATGGGTGAAAGGGCGTTCAGGCCAGAGGTGAAAGGTGACGAGGTCGCGACCTGAGCTCTGGGAACCCGAAGCAGCCCTGCAGGCCCAACGAATTCCTGTCTGCTTCTGAAAAAAAGACCTGGATTTCTTAATTTCTCATTTTCTACTTTGAAACTTGGATCAGCCGGTCGGCTCGACGCCCCCATCAGCATTCATGTGCATCTTCAGAGACCAATAATTCAACCCTTTAGCAGCAAGAAGGCCCAAAGCAAAGAGCCGGAAGTGGATCCAGCTCAGCGATCATCTATCTATACAAGACGCGACTTTTAAAAGTGCAGCCGCTTCTAAAATGCCTTGGCAAAACAATGGGCCTGCGTGCACAACCGGGCGATAAAACCTCATTTACAAAATGGATTGTGGAGCTGTGCGACTCCGCGTCTTGCGCTGAAAAGTTGAGAATATTTTGACTTTTATGCGCGCCAAAAAAACGCTAGAAAAACGCAAAGCGCGGCATTTAAAAGGCGCGCATGGAAGGCGTGCAGTACCATAGGAAAAGAAGGTTTTTCCTAGCAACGCGGTTTTTCTAGCAACGCGGTTTTGCTAGCGACGTGGTTTTTCTAGCGGCGTGATTTTGCTAGCGATGCGGTTTTGCTAGCGACGCGGTTTTTCTTGCGACACGGTTTTGAGAGTAATCCATAAATCGCCTGCGATGTTTACTCATAACCGAGTCTGGTGGTTTCCCACAGACCCAAAACCTTTCGATTTCGATGTCGTGTCCGTGGGGATTTTGAGGTCAAGTGCTCTGCTTCGTCTCCGCGTGGCTGCAGGACGGCACTCGCAGCTCTCGCTCGGACACTTGAGAACAGATTGAGGATGTGTGGGACACTCGACCAGCATTCCTGCATAAGTACGTCCTGGCGCTGTTTTTGACTGTTTGTCTAAAGTCGATTGTTCCTCTTCCTCCTCCGAGTGGATCGTTGGGCGCATGTTCACCTCCTGTCAACGCGTCAAGGAGCGTTGCATCTCTTCTGCTTTGTCAGCGTTTACTTCCCACCGGAGGGAATACGAGAGAAAAGCCGAGGTGCTGATTCATAGAATAGTTCAGGCTCGTGATTTCTCACCCTGTGATGTTTCTTGTCACAACCCCAAACGGATTGAAGCGTTAATGGAATTATGCAGTTGCTTTTGGATGAGTTCGTAGTTGGATGTGCTAAAGACCCGCAGCGCTAAATGCTCCAACATCACCAGTTCTTGTTCAAATAAGCTGCAAAGACCTACAACTTTGCACTCCAGAGCTGATTCAACGCTGACGATGAGCAGCGCCCCGTACAGTCATCTGTTGGGTTGTATATTCTGTGTTTTTGTTTTGGCAAATTGCTGGGAATATTTGTTTTCACAGCGTGAGTCACTAAGGGGTGGAGGGAGAGAAAAAAAGGATAACCAAACACAAAAACCTCAACGAGGAAGTCTTAGGACGCAAATGAGACATTCCAGCGTCGGTTGTTTAATTGCACGCTCTGTTTCTCTGCACTGCCGCTGCCAGACGTTCTGAGATGTTTGGCAACGGCGATGATGGATTCCCCCGAGCAGCGGAGGCGGCTGCTGCCGCTGCTGCCGCTGCCGCTGCCGCTGCCGCTGCCGCTGCTGCAAACACACGGAGCAAAATACAAGTAAAGAGCCGGCCCGCTGATAACATGTCTGCTCTCTGCTGCTGCTTTTCTGCATAATTGGGCATGTTTGTGTGTGTGTGTGTGTGTGTGTGTGTGTGTGTGTGTGTGTGTGTGTGTGTTTGCACAAGGAACTTGACTTGGACAACAAGCTGAACGAACACAAATAAAGGTAAAGAATAGACGACAGAAAATATATACACACATAGATATACACATACACATACATACAAACACATACATAGATACACACACATACACAGATAAACACACACACAGATAAACAGCACACATATATACACACATACACAGATAAACACACACACATATACACACACATGCATATACACACATACACAGATAAACACTCATACATATACACACACATACATTCAAACACATACATAGATACACATGCACAGGTAAACATACATGCACACACACACACACACATATATACATACATACGTAGATACACACACATACATACATAAACATATACACACATACACACCCACATACACAGATACACACACATACATACACACACATACATAGATATACACACACCCATATAAACACACACATACATAGATACACATGTATACACGCATACATAGATACACACACATACATACATACAAACACATACACAGATAAACACACACATACAAATATATAGACACATACATAGATCTACACTAATACATATATACACACATTATACACACACATACACATATAAACACACACATCTATACATATAGAGGTCCTGGTTTGAACTCCATGAAGGCCTCACAGACGAAGTATGATTCAGATTCCGTGTATTGTTCCCGCTTGTCAAAGGTTTATTGCTTTTGGCATTTCATTTCATGGCCGCATCCAAAAGCTCTCATCTCGAAAAAACAACAACATGTTGCAAAACTCACGCAGGAGAACTTATCGATACCCCCGAACCGAGATGCTTCCTGCGTTCATTGACAGGTGCACACACACACACACACACACACACACACACACACACAAACACACACGACCAATACAACGAGCTCAGCTGTTGCACACACGCCTAAAGCGGCGGCATGCCAGTGATAACGGTCTGCAGGCGAGCAGATTCAGGGCGGCATTCTAGTCCTCCGAGCCGCTCTTGGATTCTGACCCCCGGGGGTCCGAATGGGGTCGTCGATCCCCTGAAAGCCCCCCAACGCTGAGGAGGAATCCTCGGGTCCGTGCATGGGTATTAAAAAGCGTCAGCCACACCCTTCTCCCTCATGTTTTCCCCCTCTGTAATGAGTGTAATGGCAACAATGTGTGGCAGAACTCCTCTGTGAGTCAAACCCAAAAAATGTTTAGCATTGACGCATTATTAAAGTATCTTCGCTTCATGCGTCACAAACACTTCAGCGGATCAGAGGCCGGTATTCAGAGGCTCATCTTTTCGGAGATGTTGCATCCCGGTGGATTGATTCTGACAGCAGCGAGCAGAGACGGCATGCACACCTTCTCCCGTTACCGCCGGGCTCGGGTTCAATCACGCAGGCGATGCTTTGATGCCGGAGCGCGGCCTTCCTATAAATGATAGCGACAACGACCCCCCCCCCCTAAATCCTGCCAGCCCCTCGGCATTGGCTGGTGCAAAGTGGCGACTACGGAACGGTATCGGCACACACCTGTCGTCTCTGCTCGTTGGCTGAAAGAGGATAATGCCGGCTTGCCGTGTGGTCGCCAGCTGAAGGGCCAAACTTGGTCGGGGTCTATTTTTAAGAGGAGGGGGTCAGACGGAGGATACGGAGAAGGAAAACCGAGAGGTTTGGATTTTTAGGATAGGACATACCGGTATATGCCCGCTCCCTCTATGTCTCCGTGTATTTGTGGTTCATGCAGGTAACTGTGTTTAGTGCTGGGGGAGGTCTAAAACCTGCATTATCTCTACTGACCACCAGGTGGCGACTCCTCTGGTTGTATAGAAGTATATGCTTCATGTGTTAAAGCTGCATTCTCTCTACTGTCCAACAGGGGGCGACTCCTCTGGTTGTATAGAAGTATATGCTTCATGTGTTAAAACTGCATTCTCTCTACTGAACATCAGGTGGCGACTCCTCTGGTTGTATAGAAGTATATGCTTCATATGTTAAAGCTGCATTCTCTCTACTGTCCACCAGGGGGTGACTCATATGGTTGTATAGAAGTATATGCTTAATGTGTTAAAGCTGCATTTTCTCTACTGACCACCAGGTGGCGACTCCTCTGGTTGTATAGAAGTATATTTTTCATGTGTTAAAGCTGCATTCTCTCTACGACCACCATGGCACGACTCCTCTGGTTGTATAGAAGTCTATATAAATGACTCTACTCTCTCGATTGATGTTCATTTAGTAAATGATGGTCATTTAGAGTCAAACAGACCATAAACCAGGAGATGCTTTAGGGCGGGGCTACAAGGTGATTGACGGTTCTAAGAGGAACCGACTACACATACAATATGCAACAGTGGATGTTTTATTTGTTTTTTTGGCCACTTTATTTATAACACAGCAGTGAATGTTATAGACTTAAATAAATAAATGTTGCTGCCGCAAGGCATTGTGGGACGGCATTATCTCGTTTCCTTCCAGGTAATTTCACTAGGAACATTCATGGAGGAGAAAAGAAAGATGGCGACGGCCAAAATGCCAAACTCAAGGCTTCAAAACCAAAGTCCACCATTGTGCTTAAGTGGGGGAAATATTTTTTATAAAAGCTCCTCGTTGCCAAAATGAAAATAGCTCTAGCCGAGAAGTGATCCATATACTGTACTCTGGCCTGCTGCTGAGGAAGAATGTTGCTCTTCCACAGACCTTGGATCAGTTTACCGTATCTCTTCCCATTTACCAGAAATAAATGGATAACTCACGAACCCCCATGGGTGTCTGTGATTGTGCTGCATATTTTGATGTTGGGGAACATGCACACTAAAAATAAAAAGAGTGAATAATATATTGCATTGGTACCAAATGACCCCCTAAACTGGGTCTGTTTTCAGCCCCCTCATTGTTAGTGGTGTCAGAGACAAACAACTCGTTCTCCATCATTCCACAGCGCTGCTGCGATTCCCCTGGACACCCGGGGGGTTCGTGAGTTATCCATGTATTCTGGTAAATGGGAAGAGATATGGTAAACTGATCCAAGGTCTGTAGAAGAGCAACATTCATCCTCAGCAGCATGCCAAAGTACAGTATGTGGCTCACTTCTCCGCTTGAGCTATTTGTATTTTGGCGACGAGGAGCTTTTATAAAAAACATTTCCCCCACTTAAGCACGTTTACAAGATCCCTCCGTGAGTACAAATATGAGCAGCACATATGAAGAAATGTGCTTTACCACAAAAACATGAACAAGGTGAGAAGTCCATGACCCAGTTTTCCACATTCAGGATGAATGAGAAGGGGGGTGAGGGGAAAGAAGCCGAATGAAGCCATGTGGAAGTCGTGCCTAAATTCCTTCGGCATGAAACGATCCGAGGCCGAATCCAGCTTGCAGATCGATGTCAGCCGAGGTGTCGCAGATGTCATCACGTCAACCGTGTGCATCTGAATCCAGCCCCGCCGTTTATCCTCGTCAGGGTCACCGGTCGAGCCGGAGCATGCATTAGTGCCGAGTGCATCCAGTCTATCGCAGGATGAGCACATGGTGCCGACCCATCTCTCCTCCTGCAGGTTTAGCAAACTGGAGACTCTGAAATGCTGCAGAGGTGTGAAAGCCGAGTGTTAATCAAGGCCCTGAAAGGTTGGACCAGGTCTGCTGCAGCAGCGATGCGGCCTTGGTGAAGGGGAGCGACTGCGATTTCCAGTGAGTGTTTTAAAAACCACCTGCTGCTGCCAGATACCCCCCCCACCCCCCCCCCCCCCCCCCCACACCTCCCACCCCCTCTTCCCCGTCCTCCAGAGACGGCTTGGTGAGAGTAGTGCGCACGTGTTTGCCCTTATCCGCTCATGTTAGCGTGAACTCGCGTGTGCGTCAAGAGCGACGAGCGCACTGCATTCCTCTTGCATGGAGTCAGGGCTTTGGAGGAGACCTGCACTGTTGAGTGTGTCAGGACTGTGAGGGGGTGAAGCGAGAGAGAGAGAGAGAGAGAGAGAGAGAGAGAGAGAGAGAGAGAGAGAGAGGGACACTTGGTATTACGCCACACACACAAACGTTGATGCGCCAATGCAAAGACAACTTTGCTGGGATCCTGAAGGCAATTTCCTTCCGCGGTTCATCCAGAAAGCACTTCATCACTCGGGGACAGCGGTTGTTTTTCCTATGACACATGTACAGGTGTGCAGGACCCCCCCCCCCCTCCCCCACACACACACTTCCCCCCCCCCCCCTCCCTGTCCCGTCCCGTCCTGAGCCCCAGGGACGGATCTTGGAAGCTTCTTTCTGATCCCGGTTCCACAACCAGCGTTGGTCCTGCTCTCGTCCAGAAAGCCTCCTCCTGGGAGGCCTGATTACACCGGAGCTCAAGGGCGGACAGCGGATCGGCAAGCTCTGTGTGTGTGTGTGTGTGTGTGTGTGTGTGTGTGTGTGTGTGTGTGTGTGCTGAACCACCACGCTGGTCTCCACATGCTCGGTTCATAACCGAAGATTCGACCGGTTGTGCAACGTTTTCAAATTCATCCTTGTTTTGATTATTTTCAGATGACCCAGATAAAGTGAGGAAATCCCAGCTGGTTTGATCTAATCAGCGCTGAAGTGGAAAGTAAACCCACGACCCAATACTGAACGTCCCGATATTGTTATTTAAAAGTAAAAGAAACAACATGATTCTCATTTGTTAGCAAAAACAAAAAGTCAATACTAACTGACAGCAAAATTACAGTTGATTTAAAAAAGGTGAAAGTCTCTGGAAATTAAATTAGTATCAATAAAATACATCAGTAAAATAAATGAAAATCAGAAGTATAATAAACTGAGAGGTTTTGATTTTTTAGAATCAGACATAGTGGGGACCATATGTATTAAATTAATTAATTTGTGATGCGTATTTGGATTTTAGGTAACACACAAAAACTGAAAGAAAAAAAACACATAGCGGCAACATCCGGTTCTGCCGAGGGAAGCGGAAGGAACTTAAACGTGCATTCCCTCCACTGACCAGCAGGGGGCGACTTATCTGGTTGTATAGAAGTCTATGCGTCATGTGTTAAAGCTGCATTCTCTCTACTGACCACCAGGGGGCGACTCCTCTGGTTGTATAGAAGTCTATATATATGACTCTACTTCTCTTGATGTATTCCCTCAGTAAACATTGTAAACATGAGTTTATGTCTCAATCTCTAGTTTCAAGTCTTCTTCAATACAGCATGATGTTCATTTAGTAAATTATGGTCATTTAGAGTCAAACAGACCATAAAGCAGGGGACACTTTAGGGGCGGGGCTACAAGGTGATTGACAGGTCGCTGTCAGAGACGTATACGGCGTCTCTACGTCGCTCCTCCGGATTCCAAATGTGGTAACTTTCCTTCATCGGTTCAAACTCTTTCTCTTAAAGCTTGTGATGAACGATTTCTTTCTGCTGAATGGGAACAGACTTCTTCTCTGAATTGCATGGCGTCATCATGAGATGCTCTTGCTTCATAATAAAACGCAGCAGACCACTGAAGAACCATGTTTCTTCGTTTAGTCCGTGGTTCACACTCTATGTTTCCCAGACTTACAGTAGTGGCTGGAACTTTCATACAGGAGTCAATAGTTTTTATTCTCATATTTTTAAAGCCTGTTTTCAGTTTGAAATGTAAATGATCAGCCAGGACGTAACTTGTATATTACAGCATTTCCGTAGTTATTTCAACCCCAAAAAATGATTTATTCCTAAGCAAAAAAACTCCTGTGATGGCTGATGTTTATTTTGTAGCGAGCAAAACAATTGCACCGCGTTGCTGTGTTTTTTTGTGTGTGGGGAAAACGCACAAAGCAATGAGTAGTAACATCTGATGGTGAGGAAACCATCAGAACTTTATCAATGAAAACCGCCACCGAGCCATGAGAGCAAAGAGTGAACCAAGACAGTGAAGCCAAAGCAATGAGCTGCGTTAATATACACATATTGATTATAGCTGCTTCAAAACAGACGGCTTGTATAAGTTATCCATGCACACTTTAAAGCCAATAAGTAATAACATGAAGTATCAATACATCGTCTGGGAGAAAGAGCGCTCATGGAGAGTCAACAGTGATTTCTCAACACAAAGTGAACTTGTGAACTCTTCACACACACACACACACACACACACACACACACTTCATCTTCTTTGATCTCCGTGTTGTCGCAGCTCACGAGGAACCGACACGCAGACAGAACCCAGAGCAGGAAGCTGTTTTTTTTTGCTGACGACATCATTCTGCAGAATTCGGCAATGAAGTAGAACATCAGAACGGATCCCAGTGAGGCGAGAAAACATCTCATAGGATATATACGATGTGTGTGTAACTGCCCGTGACGCCATGTTGTTTTACAGCAGCTTCCATCTGCGTTGGCGCTTCTTTTCTTTTCTTCTTCATTGATTCAATGGCAGCTGCAAATCAGGGGTCGATTTGGCAGGCGTTGATTTTTTAACTATGCAGTGACCTTTTAAGGAAGATGAACAGCGTCAAATGATGCATTCTGAATACTTTAAGTGCAGCTTAACGGCGCTGGGCTTGAGGTTCATACGTCACATTGCATCACCTCATCAACGCGAGCTAAACTACGGCGCGCTTTGGCCGACGTGACAGCTTGACGACTGTTTTCACGCACGAGAGCCGAGCGGCGTGTCGGGCGGAGGGGCCCCGGCTCCGGCTGGGCCCGGGTCCGGGGTAAAGAGAGACCCCTCAGTGCAACAACTTAACCCTCTGAACCACCGCGGCGGGATTGAAAAGCATGTTTTCTTTAAACAGTCGCCAAAGCTACACCGTTCACCACAGCCAGAAGCTGTAAAAAAAAAAAACATCATCTTTACGACGGTCCCTGAACACATCATGTGTGACTGACCGTCTGAAAAAAGCAGCCAAATCGAAGCTTTAAATTGTGATATTTCATTTAAAGTATACTCTACATTTTTCATTTTAAATCTCGCTTTTTAAAACATTACATTCTGCACTCATCAGCACAACTATGAAGCCATGACTGATTCACCTGAGACCAACAGTCACCTGACAGAAAGTTGTATGAATGTAAATAGTTAAATAAATACAGTATATGGGACGTGGAGCCTCAATTTTTCTATATCATGCAACTTTTAAGAATGTTGCATGATATAGATTCTATTGCTTTCTAATTTTTGGAAAATAAAATATCAGTGAAATTCAACCCGAGTTTTTTTCTTTCTTTTTTTTTTATGATTTATGGCATGGCAACTGGTTTGTACCGCACACAAATACATGTTTGAGTCTCTTCTTGTATCCGTGGTGGAGCCGGTTCCATAGAGGTGCAGAGCTTATAGTGCTGAGGGTTAACGCGATGTCATGAAACCCGTAGCGGCACTAATGTAGTTATTCGTATCGAAAAGCCACTCAAGTGTATAGTTTCATTTGAAAATGAAAATAAAATAACATGCGTGTATCCTAACCCAATGAAGAGCAGGAACAGGGACGGTGAAATCACTTCACATGATTTACTGGCCAAAAAGGTTTCACCGAGCTCGTCTCAAACGGTTAAATCCCAAAAACAACTTCCACTTTGATGGAAAACAGACTCCGGCTTCTTGGAGGTGAATTACCTGCGACCCCCTCAAACTCTTCCCCTCCTCGTCCTCCGACTCTCCCTGAGCCCCGGCGCTCCGTGGAGATTGCCACCATGTGTTTGTAGAGATGGGGCTGCGGGGGGCCTCTGGCTGAGATGCATGCTGGGGCCTCTCTGGGCTCAGTAACCTCGCTCGGTGCTTTACCTTTACATCAACATGGCACCGGGCCAACATCACCGTGGGAGGGTGGGGGGGACTCATGCTTTCTGTCTCCTCACCTCATCCATCCTCAACCCCCTCACCTCCTCTCCTCTCAGCCCACCGCTGATCCAAGTCTTCCTCTCTCTACATTTCCCTGGTGACCTAACATCGAGTCATGTGTTCGTGTTCGTTCTCCGACAGTAAAAAAGGAGAGAAAGCCGACCTGCGATAGCCTGCAGGTACAGTAGATCATCTTCTCTCTCCATCCCCTTAAGGATGCATGAACTACAAGCATGCTCTGGAAATTAATCATTAAAAACACACAAAAATTACTCAAAATTCCAAAATTCTAAACATGTTTTAATCAAACGAAATACTTCTACTTCAGCTTTGCAAACTGTTGGCTGTCGTTGGTTTGTGTTCAACGCACAGAGCTAATTCTGAACTAGAAAGAGGCCGCGTGTCGTAAAGTGTCGTAAAGTGTCGTAAAGTGTCGTAAAACCGAGACGCACATTCTGAACGAGCCACAAACGTGTCCAATGAACGGTCCTAAAACCTGAATAATACCGGCATGTCTCACCCGTCTTGATCGGAAAATAAGACCTAATTCAGAAAATCCATAGTGTGTGTGTGTGTGTGTGTGTGTGTTTTTTATAGCAAACCAGCACGGTTCCATTAAGAGTCATAAAAACAATAAGTTGAGGGCAGCGTCGCTAAAAAAGGAGATCATTTATCTGAACATCAAACCCCCCCGCAGAGAGACTTCACCACAGCAAAAGAAGCACGAGCATCATTTGTTCTTTTTATTCCGTTAAACAAAAGCAGACGGCGTCGTGTGATTGATAAACGAGCGCGTTGCTCCGCTTGATACTTTACGCATCTTGTACCTTTCTTTTGGCGAGGAACGTGCTGCGATAAATAAACGCATTTGTATGTTTTCCAAATGTGACGAGCGCTTTGCTTCAGTCTATGGTTTGAATTAAAGACTTCCCGACACAACTGAAACAATATATAGCTCCAAGGGAGAAGAAGAAGAAGAGAAAACACACACACACACACACACACACACACACACACACACACACGCGGTTACGCTACATTAGTTTTTATATCTTACAGCTGATTGACGTTTGCGTGCCCGAAGAGAACAAAGATAAAAAAAACTGAATGGGAGCCACTCACAGATTCAAGAGCCCACTATTTTATTTATTTTATTACATTTTTCAACCATTTTTATGCTTTAAACTCCCAAATAAAGGAAGTTGTGGACTTGAAGGTCAATTGCAATGAGCGGTTCAGTCCCAATCCGATAACATTTCTCCTTATTTGAGATCTTATTACGCTCGTGGAGACTGCGCTAATGAAACACCGGCTAATGGAGCTAACGGCTAATGGAGCTAACGACTAATGGAGCTAATGGCTAATGGACCTAAGAACTAATGGAGCTAACGGCTAATGGACCTAACAACTAAAGGAGCTAATGACTAATGAAGCTAACGACTAATGGAGCTAACGGCTAATGGCGCTAACGACTAATGGACGGTGGACCTAATGGCTAATGGAGCTAACGGCTAACAAGACAACGACTCGAGATAAATGGAGAATTTACAGTCGTAGAGCAGAAATCTGACTTCCAGATGTTGGAGGAATGAGCAAATGTGTCAAACCAAAAGGGAACATCTCTGCAGCACCACAGTATTTAATTTAAAATGGTATTTTGTCACAGAGTACGCCTTTAACAAATACTGCAATTTTGATGCAGTTTGATTAATTGTGCAGTATTAACCAGTCAACAAGTTTTGGAGTTTCGTATTTAGATTTAGATTTGTAAACGGGCTACTAAACAAGTGGGCCGTACGTCTTCTGTTTTTTCTGTAAAGGCCAAAGCATATTTTCACGGTCGTGTCACACAGAGAAATGCTTTCTCATCCTGTTGAATCACCGCTCCGTAGCTTTAGCATTCCCAGCTGTTGGCACAAGTGTTCTTGCTTTGTGAGCCACACTGAAGCCTCATTTTCACATGATGTTCACTTGTCGTTTCAAGGAAATGGCTTTTTTTTAGGATTTAAAGGGGACATGTGCTCATTTCCAGGTTCACACGTGTTTTTAGGGTTTCTGCTAGAACATATTTACACGCTTTAATGTTTTAAAAAGAACACATGTAGTCACCCTCGAACTGAGTTTCTCCGTTTTAGACGTTTTTAAAGGCCAGTCTGCTCTGATTGGCTTCTGTGAAATACATCACTCACCTATTTCAGTTCTAATTTCAGTTTTTATTTAAGTTCATGGATTTGTAGCAGGCGGCAATCTGCAGTTCTGAAAAGGGTCTTCATTGCTAAAGTGTCTTAAAGCTGCATTCTCTCTCCTGACCACCAGGGGGCGACTCCTATGGTTGTATAGAAGTATATGCTTCATGTGTTAAAGCTGCATTCTCTCTCCTGACCACCAGGGGACGACTCCTCTGGTTGTATAGAAGTCTATGCTTCATGTGTTGAAGCTACATTCTCTCTTTAGCCGTGTCTCTTCCCCTTCGTTTCCAGGAGCGACTAATCAAATCCACCGTATAGATTTCCAGGGAACGCAAGCTGCGAAAGGGGAAGGGGCATGCGGACCTCTAGAGTGCGATACATCCATCACCTGCTGGGAGAGTAATCTCCACAAGCGGCTGGGAGACGGTCACGTGTCCGAGCAGACCTGCTGCCACAAGTCAACCACTTGGAACGCGTCCCCGGCTATCTGCTGCTCGTCCCGGTGCGGGGTGGCGCGCCCCGCCGCGCCCCGGAGGGATCAGACGGGGCGCTGGTGACGGGCGGCCGTCATCACCTCGTGTTTATTCAATCCCAGAACCCGAGTCTTCTCTCTCGGGACGCCGAGACCTTTGACTCCTTTAGGGAGGTCTGCACTTCGAGGAAAAGCCCCGGCAAAAAAAAGACACCACGAAAAACCAGAAAGCGTGTCCATACACACACACACACACACACACACACACACACACACACACACACACACACACACACACACACACACACACACACACAGGCATGCCATTCCTCCCGGAGGAATCGGGATGTTTTGGCTGAACAAACACGAGCTTGTTTATGCTCTGAGGTGGCGGTCGGCAGTTTTGAGAAACTTTTTCTGCTGTAAAAAAAAATATTTTTGCGGGAAGACAAACACACGAGACTCTGAAAGTCGCTCCGAGGAGAATCTGTTTTTTTGTTTTGTACTCCAAAATCACCAAAATCACCTTTGCAGATTTGCGCGTGTCACGGCTCTCGTTTTCTGATTTGTATTTTGTATCCCTCCACGATTCCTTTCCTTGCCTCCTTGCCTCCTCTCCTCCTCGTACCCTTGGCACCTCGGCTCCTCGTCTCCTCGACTCCTCATCTCCTCGCCTCCTCATCTCCTCGCCTTCTCGCCTCCTCTTCCTCCTCTTCCTCCTCGGTTCCTCGCCTCCTCGCCTCCTCGCCTCCTCTTCCGCCTAGTCTCCCCGTCTCCTCATCTCCTCGCCTCCTCGTCTCTTCGCCTCCTCTTCCCCCTCATCTCCTCGGCTCCTCACCTCCTCTTCCCCGTCGGCTCCTCGCCTCCTCTTCCCCCTCGTCTCCTCGGCTCTTCGCCTCCTCGCCTCCTCACCTCCTCGCCTCCTCGCCCTGCATCTTGTTTCCGCGTACTGCACTTTTTCTCCCAGGTCCCAGGCCGGAGGAGCAAGGATGCACAAAATGGGCGATATATAAGAATTACCCGGAACTTGGACTCAATCTGTGACGCAAAAAATTACAAGACAAACAAACAAACAAACAAAGGGGAGGAGTTACACAAGCGAGTTGTGGCTGCAGGAGGATCCTGCAGAACAATAGCGAAGTCAACCGCATGAGGACAGGAACATCATGGACTTCCACAGTAAACACAAAGCAGGCATTTGCGTAAATATTGTAATTATGTGCACTTTACACACCGATATGGAGCAGCAGCTGGAGCGCTGTTTGAGAAGCCTGACTCACTGGTTTGTCCCAGTGTGTTGCTGGTGGTAAACACGGGTTCGCCCACCCAGTGACCACCCAGTGACCACCCAGTGGTCTGTGAACTGGAGCATCGACACGTCCATCAAGGCGCCGATAGCCTTCATCAGAAACGCTCCTCCGCCGGTACCAACGACTTTAAAAAACTTTCCTTTTCTTCCCACAGCTTCCCGACGTCGTGATTGGACCATTGGAGCATCAATGACATCGGGACGGTCGATCTTTGAATCGATCCAAATCGATTTCCTGTGACACCTTTTAATCGAGTAGTCAGGAAAGTAGAGGGTGCTTAAATAAAGAAGAGCCAGCTGCCGGTAGCGGAGGAACACCGAAGATCAACTAATTCAATGACAGCTGCAGACAAAGAAACATGAAGCAGACAAAATCAGGAAGATGTCCCCGACACTTTTTTCCACATTTAGTGATTGTCTTCACTTTCACTTTGAGAGTTCACGGTTGGCAGTTTGATAAATATGAACGCTGGTCCATATTCCACCGAGTACAGGATGTACATTCCTACACACTCCTGTACACGAACGCAGCAAGGAAAAGGAGAACAAGATGATTTATGTGGCGGCTGTGAACCCAAACCACACACACACACACACACACACACACACACACACACACACACACACACACACACACACGAGAAGGATGCTGTCGCCATCAAGGAAGAGAGGAAGAGGACGTCACCTGGCACAGCCATCAAACCCTCGCCGCCGTGCCCAGGAGCTCAGATGAAGCCCGGTCATCTCCCCCCCCGCTATAAATAAGGCGTCTCTGTGAGTCTATTGTTCCTGGAAGGGAAGACACAACTCTTGCAAGCCCATTGACTGGCGCTTGAGCACTGGGAGCGGCGGCGGCGGCGGCGGCGGCGGCGGCGGCGGCGGCGGCGGCGGCAGGATGCTTCCCAGCCGGGGGCGGGATGGTGGAGGTGTGGAGGGGGTGGGGGTGTTGTTTAGCGGGACAGTTTACGGCACAACTGATAGCCGCCGCGATGTCGCCCCGTTACCGGAAACCTTCTGTGGCCTTTTTGCGACACGCAGCAACTCCTCCCCTGCTCTCTCTTTACGATGGCTGAGCGTGTACACACAGCCGGTGAGTGCTGAGCTTGCAGACTTCCCATTAAGACTAATGGGAAGTCTGCAAGCTCAGCACTCACTGCCTTTTTAAAGGGTTTCCTTAGAAAGAGTCCACCGGAACATATGCTGTTTCCTCTTTGCGCTAATTAGCTTCCTTTGCCCACACAGTGCCAGGGCTGGTTGCTTGGTGTAGTTCCAACGACGTCCACTAGATGGAGCGTTGTGTCATCCCAGTATTACATGTTTATGTGGCGATGACTGGGTATTAATGGTACCGGCTCTTTCTAACACTCACAAAGCACATTGGGAGTGAGTCAGGGAGTTGAAGTGGGGGGCCGGCGGAGGAAGTCTCTTATCAGGAGGCCTCCAACTGCCCCCGGGACGGACCGAGGACACGGAGGGATGATGCATCTCTTCTGGTCCGGGTACGACCTCGGGGTCTCCACGGGAAGAGCGGGAAAACGCTGCTTTGGAGGTGGACGTCTAGAATACGTCCGATACATCGGTACGATACCGACTCAATTAACTGGATTGGATATCGGGACATTCTGTCAAACTCATGTTGGATACCGTTATTTCAATGAATAAAGATTTGACATTCATATTATGTGATTCATCTTCCACATGCGATAGTTCATTCTGTGTTTTTGTGTTGCGTCGCAGAGTGGGACCGCAATCTGCATTTCCTTGGAAAATGACGTTTCGGAAACCAGTTCCAGAAGAAACCCAAACACATGAATGAACCTGGAAATGAGGGCGTGTCCCCTTTAAGTGGAGCCTGACGTCTTCCTCCGCACCGGGAGGCGTACAGCTCGTTAATGAACACGGGTATCGGACGCCTTAAAGTCCGGGCGTCGTTACCGCCGTCGGGATTGAAAGTCAGGCGGGTTCCTCCCCCGCTCTGGAAAACCGGCTCAACGGAAGATAATGGACGAACAAAGCAGACGCTCACAATATCTGAGAGCATTTTTCCCCCGAAGCTGGAAATACTTTGTGGTGGATCTGACAACATTATGAGGAATCTAAATTACTGCCACATTTATAGTAATTCTCCGAACCCACCCACCTCTGTGTGAAGCTGGAAGAACTGCGATTGAACCCAGACTTGTAAAACCAGCTCTGTGTTGTTGTTGTTGTTGTTTGTGTATCTTTAGAGGTGCTCAAGAGCTCCAGTCTGTCTCCTCCAGACTCCTCTATGCGGATGGAAACCAGGATGCTGCCAACTACTACGAGGCGCTCGTCCGTCAGAGAACGCAGCCGGAGCAAGTTGGTGTTTACACAATCGCAGCATGATTGTGTGCATTGTGTGTCCTTGTGTGTCCTTGTGTGTCCTCATAGTGTGCGGTTCCCCCCGTCGCCATCAATCATAAAGAGGGTTTTTATACGGAGCGATCAGCCGATTAGCCGCCGCAGTCAAACTGAGGATCCTAACTCATCTCTCAGCGCCCCACAAACCCTGCTGCACCCCAAAAACACACTTCTTAGCCAACAGTTGCATGAGCATTCACTTTGAGTCGTGGTACGGTTCTCCATTGTTCACCTTTTCTTTTTAGTTCTGGTCCGATTTATCGGCTATAGGTCCAGGGTCTTTAACTTTTGAGCTCCGTGCTATTTTTAGGCTTCTGCTCGAAATGTCATACCCAAACTAAAAAGGGTGTATCTCTGCAACCACTAGGGCTATTTGAATACTTTTGGTGTTATAATAAACAAGTATAATGTGAGATTTTGTTCAGATGTGTAAATATCAGTCTATATGTTACTGGTTAAGAGTAAATGAAGATGACACACAGCAAAAGGTTTTCAGGTTCACCTAGAAAAAAAGCACTTTCAGGATGATTATTTATTTGAAATGATGCATTCGTAAGGTCTAAAGCTCTCGCAAATCATAACACAATATGTGAACATTATCTCTGCAAAGTTTGACTTTGAAAAAGTGAAGCAGAACAAAGTTAGAGAGGGTTTAGTGCAGAGAAAATCCAGGTGAGAACAGAAGTTTAACAACGATACTTTTTATACTTTTATGATTACCCTTCTTTCTGTTTGAGTTTTTTGTTAAATGGCTTACTGATTCTTGTAGCAAATGCTTTGATGTTTAATTTGATGTGCAACATGAATATATTTTCTTGTGATTTATATGTTTTTTTTGCAATACAAAGAAAAATAACCATATATGGTTCTATGGTGTTTAAAAGGTTGCGTGCATAGACTTTTGGCCGTCGCCATCTTGTTTTTCTGCAACCAGTGAACGGTAGTGATCTGCACCCGGGGCTTGAGAACCGGGCTTTTTCGGGTGACGGTCTTAAAGAGACAGGCCCTAAAACGGAGCATTTCAGACCGACATTTTAAACAGTAAATAATGTAAACATGTTTTAGTAAAAACCCCAAATATAAATCTTAAAATGAGCTTGACAAGTCTCCTTTAACTTAAACCATGAGGGGCACGGGGGCTCTTTGGTTTTAATGTGTGGAACGTGAAAATTCCTTTCTGTTTGGTAACACGGGGGAATACTCTTCACATGTTCCTGGAATCATCTCATCATCTAATACGTGCGCATTATTAATACTGCTGCCAGTGTAGGGGAAGCATGACGTCAGATGTGTGTGAATTATACTGTACCAACATGAAAGCAGTCAAAACACAGAAAGTGTTGCACTTTAGTCATACATTTATCTGGAAGAGTTACTCCAACAAATACAGTGAAATACAGTGTTACTGATCCGTGAGTCAGAGGCGGATTCATATCCTGTCTGATGCCAGATCAGGGTTACAACAATATTTTATTTACAACCATATTCCACATTCTCCGATTGGATAAATAAAACACATGTGCGTCTCATTTCCTAGAACACAGGAAACAGGAAGCTCAGGAAAGGAAGACGGCGAGATTCAAAAAGCTAAAAGCGTCGAAATGTTGTGAGCCGATCCAAAAATAATGTGTTTCTCATTGTCGTTTTATTTTGGAATGCATCTCAATGCGTGCTTGAAAAGTAAATGACGTTACCTAAAATCAAATCTAGGGCTGAGGAGAGGATTTCAAATACAGGTACACAGGAACTGTGTGTGTGTGAGATTAATTACTCACACACACACCTTCATGATGCCCATGATACTCATCATCTACCCGTCTGCAGGACTAGACGATGTCTCAATGAAGCGCTCCCACACTGCTGAGATCCCACTTGTTTTGTATTGTGTCCCGACCACAAGAAGCAGGAACAATTGTGGTTCTTATAGAGGGGCTTTTTTTTTAAAGCTTCTATTTCATAGAAGGTACTCTCCCAGCACAAGAGGAACAAGTGATGCAAAACAATTATATATCAGAGCATGGCTGGTAGCTCCCATGAATTTCTTAGTTTCTTTTTTTTACTTTGATGTTTTTGGGGTTTATTACTGGAGTGCTGATGGTAAATTATAGAAAACACTCAACATCAGAAAAGGTGCAGCAGACCTCGACAACTGAGCCAGACCTGGAGAAGAGAGAGAGGGGAGGAGAGGAAAGGAGAGAGGAGAGAGGAGAGGGAGGAGAGGGAGGAGAGGAGAGGGAGGAGAGGAGAGAGAGGAGAGGAGAGGAGAGGGAAGAGGGAGGAGAGAAAGGATATAAGGAGGAGATGAGGAGAGAGAGGAGAGGGAGGATATAGGAAGGAGAGGGAGTAGAGAGAGAGGAGAGAGAGGAGAGAGGAGAGAGAGGAAAAGGAGGAGAGGGATGGGAGAGGAGAGAGGAGAGGGAGGGGAGAGAGGAGAGAGGAGAGAGAGGAGAGAGGAGAGAAGAGAGAGAGAGGAGAGGGAGGAGATGGTGGAGAGAGGAGAGGAGAGAGAGGAAATGAAGGAGAGGGAGTAGAGAGAGGGAGATGGAGGAGAGAGAGGAGAGAAAGGAAAGGAAGGAGAGGGAGGAGAGAGAGGAAAGGAAGGAGAGGGTGGAGAGAGGGAGATGGAGGAGATAACGTGTCAGCTATTAGCTGATCAGGCTCACCACCACATTCTCTGAGTGATTAATAAAACACATGCGCCTCACTTCCTAGAACACAGGAAACAGGAAGCAGAAAGAGAGCGTGAAATCAAATCCACTCCTGAGCCCACATCCCCCAGAGACCCGCCTCCACCGGGCCGCACCGAGAGACCCGCCTCCACCGGGCCGCACCGAGAGACCCGCCTCCACCGGGCCGCACCGAGAGACCCGCCTCCACCGGGCCGCACCGAGAGACCCGCCTCCACCGGGCCGCACCGAGAGACCCGCCTCCACCGGGCCGCACCGAGCGTCTACGTCGATGACGGACAATGTTTTCCTGACGCCGAGTTTTTAAACGTTAAGATGTCGGCCGGAACAAAAGAACACGGAAGTCGACTCCAACTGACATTGTTACTTTGATGCTTTTTATTAAACGGCTACTTTGTTGCAACAGAGTTGTGTTTTGTCTCTAGAGAGCAAACGACAAGCGAACAAAAACCAAAAGCCTCTGGAGGGACGTCGTGTCTCATTTCACCATCCCACAGCACCTCGTATTGCTCTTCTCTAAAAAAATAGAGAACGGGTTTGAAGTTGTGTTAGTTCAGGGGCGTCGCCACACCTCACATCCCTCCCTCTCTCTCCCTCTCTCTCCCTTTTCCTGTGGAAATGGGATCACTTAATACGGGGCGAGATAAGCCCAGCGGACGGGGCGAGTGACGGGGCGAGTGACGGCTCTTTGAGCGCGGTCTGACGCACCCGAGAGGCCAAGGGTCAAAGGTCAGACTGGGCCGCTCTTTTTCATTTATCCGCCCGTCTGGCCGCGTCTCTCTCTCTCTCTCTCGGATAACGTCCGAGCTACAACATATCTGGAGTGAAATGTCTCACTGATTGCGGGCCCCACTCCCACTGACGCCCTTTTAAACCCCGCTGGACGTCCGGCCCTCTGAACTCGGCCCTCCCTCCTGACCCGTTCTCTCTCCCCATCACTCATCTGACCAGGAAGTGCGTATGGGAGCGCCAGCGGAAAATTCTCCTCTCCGACCGAAGATGAAGCTCTCCATGAATAATAATAAAGCGAGTGGCTTTAGGGCCGTGCAACAGGAGGAAGAGTGGTGCCGCTTTCTTTGTGCCGTGACGGAGGAATTAAAACACATTTTTGCTTTTTCTTGCAAAAGACCAAGAAAAAAGAAGATCGATAGGCTGCCGGTTAGCTTAGCTTAGCTTAGCACAAAGACTGGAGAACAGAGGGAACCTGCGACCACGGTTCCATCCAAAAGACGACCATCTCTAAAGTTTTTTATTCTTAATACACAATATATATATATATATATATATATATATATATATATATATATATATATATATATATATATATACTCTCTACAAATATATATATACTCTCTACAAATCCCTTTAAGTCAGAGAGGGATCTTCTCGCTCTTCTCGCTCGACTCTCAGCGAGAAAGCAGATGAAACAAGAATATTCTTGTAAAGGAGAAAGTTACAGACAATTCAGAATGTGATGAAATATGTTTTTAGTGACTTCATTCATGAGGGAATACGTCCAATTACTCATTTCCCCAAAGTGGGGTATACTCTGCCAAATAAAACACGTACACACACACAGACACACGCAGACACACACACACACACACACACACACACACACACACATACACAGACACACACACACACACACACACACACACACACAGACACACACACACAGACACACAGACACACACACACACGTTGACTGATCAAATCACCTGTTTGTCAGTTTTGAGCGTGATTCGTCATTTTTTTTTGGTGGAATGACACATTCCTGCACAGCATGGCGACCTCAATCCTCCTCCAGCGCTGATGCACTCGCCTGAATCAAATCACCCCTCTCCTTCTCTTTCTCCTTCTCCTCTCCTTCTCCTTCTCCCTCTCCTTCTCTTTCTCCTTCTCCTCTCCTTCTCCTTCTCCCTCTCCTTCTCCTTCTCCCTCTCCTTCTCTTTCTCCTTCTCCTCTCCTTCTCCTTCTCCCTCTCCTTCTCTTTCTCCTTCTCCTCTCCTTCTCCTTCTCCCTCTCCTTCTCCTTCTCCCTCTCCTTCTCTTTCTCCTTCTCCTCTCCTTCTCCCTCTCCTTCTCCTTCAACTTCTCCCTCTCCTTCTCCTACTCCCTCTCTGTCTCTTTCTCCTTCTCCTCTCCTTCTCCTTCTCCCTCTCCTTCTCCTTCTCCCTCTCCTTCTCCTTCTCCCTCTCCTTCTCCCTCTCTGTCTCCTTCTCTTTCTCCCTCTCCTTCTCCCCCTCCTTCTCTTTATCTTTCTCCTTCTCCCTCTCCTTCTCCCTCTCCCTCTCCCTCTCCTTCTCCTTCAACTTCTCCCTCTCCTTCTCCCTCTCTGTCTCCTTCTCTTTCTCCCTCTCCTTCTGCCTCTCCTTCTCCTTCTCCCTCTCCTTCTCCCTCTCCTTCTCCCTCTCCCTCTCCTTCTCCTTCTCCTTCTCCCTTTCCTTCTCCTTCTCCCTTTCCTTCTCCCTCTCCTTCTCCCTCTCTTTCTCCTTCTCCCTCTCCTTCTCCTTCTCCTTCTTCCTCTCCTTCTCCTTCTCCCTCTCCTTCTCCTTCTCCTTCTCCCTCTCCTTCTGCCTCTCCTTCTCCTTCTCTTTCTCTTTCTCCCTCTCCTTCTCCCTCTTCTTCTCCCTCTCCCTCTCCTTCTCCTTCTACCTCTCCTTCTCCTTCTCCCACTCCTTCTGCGTCTCCTTCTCCTTCTCCCTCTCCTTCTCCTTCTCCCTTTCCTTCTCCTTCTCCCTCTCTCTCTCCTTCTCCTTCTCCCTCTCCTTCTCCTTCTCCCACTCCTTCTGCCTCTCCTTCTCCTTCTCTTTCTCCCTCTCCTTCTCCCTCTCCTTCTCCTTCTCCCTCTCCTTCTCCCTCTCTCTGTCCTTCTCCCTCTCCCTCTCCTTCTCCTTCTCCTTCTCTTTCTCCCTCTCCTTCTCCCTCTCGCTCTCCTTCTCCCTTTCCTTCTCCTTCTCCCACTCCTTCTCCCACTCCTTCTCCCTCTCCTTCTCCCTCTCTCTCTCCTTCTCCCTCTCCCTCTCCTTCTCATTCTCCATCTCCTTCTCATTCTCCATCTCCTTCTCTTTCTCCTTCTCCTTCTCCCTCTCCTTCTCCTTCTCCTTCTCCTTCTCCTTCTCCTTCTCCTTCTCCCTCTCCTTCTCCTTCTCTTTCTCTTTCTCCTTCTCCCTCTCCTTCTCCTTCTCTTTCTCTTTCTCCCTCTCCTTCTCTTTCTCCTTCTCCCTCTCCTTCTCCTTCTCCTTCTCCCTCTCTTTCTCCTTCTCCCTCTCCTTCTCCTTCTCCCTCTCCTTCCCCCCGTCTGTGCTTCTCTTTTTACTCCCCTCCTCTCTTTATTCACAGGAATGTGTGATATGTGGATCAGTAGACAATATTCCCGCTGAGCTCTGGCCGGAGGAGGAAAAGGTGGTGAAAAACAAACCCCGCCACCTCATCGCCTCTCTCTCTCTCTCTCTCGTTCTCTCTCTCCATCTCTTTATCTCCATCTCTTTATCTCCGCCATCCGACGACCATCGCACACCTGACCTTACCTATATGACCTTTCACCTTCCCCGCCGGCAAACTGCCACCAGGCAGGGAACACGAGACCCTGCTCCCATTGGTGCTCGGAAAACGACGCATCAAGAGCAAGAGATGTTCTTCTTCTGCATGCATTTCATCCACGAAATCGACTGTTTTTCCATTCAAAACAAGAAGTCGGGGATTTAGAGAGAGATCGGCAGGAGGAGAATGCTAATTAGCTTAGCATGAAGGCCTGTCTTTGGGTTAGGGATGCAGTCGTTGAGGCTTTTTCTCATCCGACGCACGGACAGGACGGCAGGAGGAGAGCGGCTCGGTGCCGAGAGGGGGTTCGCCGTGGAGGCCTTGCAGTCCCAGAGAGAGAGAGAGAGAGAGAGAGAGAGAGAGAGAGAGAGAGAGAGAGAGAGAGAGAGAGAGAGAGAACGTAAAGGAGGGGGATGATAGAAGAATACAAAACAGATAAATAACTGCAGAGTTTGGCTGCAGCAGATACAGAAGTAGTGAGAGTTCAAAGCAGCGTGTTTTTGATAGATTATCACTCACCTCGAAAACACACCTCATAATTTACCCGTACATGGGTGAGACGGTGTGTGTGTAATGTGTGTGTGTGTGTGTGTGTGTGTGTACATGAACTCCTCAGCAGGAGTTACAGATCCGTTTGACATTTTCTTCTCTTGTGAGATAAAGTTTGTTTTCAGAGGTACAGTCTTTCCAACTCTCTCTCCGTTTTTTTTTTTTTTTATAACTTCAGGTTAGGAGTGCAGAGGATCGGATCACGGTTTTGGGAGTTACGGATCGGCAGGACAAATGGGGAGCAAATATAACTTTAAAGAGATGTCAACACGTTTGTTTTGCCTCCTTTGATGCTGAATGCTATTCTAATGCTATTCTATATACTTTGTATGTTCCACCAACGTCTCATATAAAAAGTGTAGATCATCAAAACCATATTTTTTTTTACTTTACTATTTATTTATTACAAAAGCTGCTTAGAGGTGTTATGAAGTTAAACATGTCATAATATATATTTTATATTGCTGTGAAAACATCTTCTTTAAAACAACTGGATTTCTCACTAGAAACTACATTTTACCAGATTACACTTGAACACACCACAACGGCAGAATTTAGATTATCCCAATATCAACTTTTAGCACCGATTGGCCATAATTACTATAAAGTGAATGGAACCTCCGTACGTTAGCCGTTAGCCGTTAGCTGCAGATCATAACAACGTAATGCCGATCTCCTGCTCGACAAAAAAACACACACACACACACACACACACGTATCGTCACATTGGAGAAGCTCCTCTCAACGTGCACAAGCTAAAGGAGGACGGAGGATGCTTAAGTAGTCCCTTTAGCCGTGACCTTTGACCCAAATGGAAGTGAAAAGGTCACTCGGATGAAGCAGGGTCACTTTGCGTCATGACGAATGGCCGAAGGGGGAAACTGAACAAGCCTCCACGCTCATCCTCTTATCTCCCTCACTGCATCGCCCTAAAGCAACAACGACCCAGAGGCCCCGTCACCATGTGGCTCCTGAGAGGCGCTTTAACAGCCTGCGACCATCACGACTGACTGGAAGCACGCAGGTGGAACCCGGAGGCCTCTTAAACCAACTTAGCAGATGGCGCTAACAGTCTGGTTTTTCAATGTGAATGATTTAAACAGAGCTTTCCTGGTAGTGCGATACTGTTCACCAGCGACGAGGTCAGAGGAAGGGGGGCGGGCTCTTTACCCACGGCGCTTTAGACCCGAGAGCTTTGCTGGATGTCGTGTTACGGCAGCATCAGGCCTCCGGGTTCTGTTTCTGCATTCGTGAACCAACTGGGTTCATATAAAGAAGTTATATGTGTAATCTGGTGGATGAAGTATTCAGATCCTTTATTTTAAAGCTACCAAGGGGAACGTTCATCCTGTGGTGATTCTGGCGGCCCCTGTGGACTAAAGCGGTAGTGTCTCCATTTAGAAAACCTAATTTCACTGCAGCAGGTTTTCTCACAGGCTGCTCCTCTCAGTCCTGGTTCTCCCGTTGTCCCCGTTCCCTCCAGCGGGTCCAGCAACACGTCCTGAGCTGAAGGAGGTTCTGGTGAATCTGCACGAGTTCATCTCATTTCACCAGAATCCGATGACGAGCGCTTCAGAGTGTTATTTTGAGTTAAGATAAGACTTTATTGAAACCAGAGGATACATAAAGTCTTTAAAATGATCTGTAACTTCATGAGCTGCAACATTAAAGCATCAAAGAATAGTTACATTGATACTTTTAACGAAAAAGTAAGATTTTGTATTTTTACTTGTAACAGAGTATTTCTACGCTGCTGTATTGTTACTTTAACTTCAATAATAAGATACGAGTACTTCTTACATTACTGTCAAGATGCACATAAAAGTAGTAAAAGTATCAACAGCAAAATGTACTTAAAGTAACACAAGAAAAGATTTTATGGAGTTGATTTACACTGAAAACAGGATGAAATATTCCCACTACATTAGATTAAAAAAAATAAATATGTGTGGGCATTTTTTTATTTGTCCATCTGCCCATCTGGCTTCTTTTTTTTTTTTTTTTTACATTTTATGATAAAATACAACTTTTCAAAACAACTCAATAAACTAAACTAAAATGTTTTAGAAACTGTCAAAAATAATAATAGTGGAGTAAAATCCACAATTTCTCCCTCTGAAATGTAGTGGACCTAAAAACTGTGCTACAGAAAAGTACTCGAGTACTTTGAGTACTTTGAGTACTTTGAGTCTTCTCCTGGATGAAGACCACCGGGCGGTGATGTGTGAATTTCCCGGCCACAGAGAGCTTTGCCTTCATTTCAAAATGACATGTTTCCGTTGTTGAGCAAACAAGCACAACTCCAGAGTGTGTTTGTGTGTTTGTGGAGACTTTGTTGACACACTGGAGTTTGTTTTTCTTCTTCTAGTTTCAGGTCAAGAGACGAACATCATGCAACTGGAATTTCGCTCTAATCCCCTGTCTGCTGCTCTGAACGCCTCCTAGTTTCTGATTAATTTCTCCGAGCTTTCTCGGAGTGATGAGGAACTTTTACTGCACACCGAAGGAGGAGAGAGTTTGGATGACCTTCATCAGACCGGAGGATTCTCACGTGAACCCGAGCTTGTGTGGACGGATGCACGCTCTGGTGTGTTTTTGCTGGAGGTGACGGCTTGTTGTCGCAGCTCCAAGTTCATCTCAGGCGATTCTTTTGTTTCGTCATTTGGCCGCCCTCTCCTTGGGGCCTTTTTCACAACACTGCTCTGTTCTGGTCAAAATCCAGAGTGGCTTTAAGTAAATTGGAAATAGCAGACATCTGTGTGAGAACCCCAAAGAGCCCCGACATCTCTCAGAGGAACCCATCTTCTCTTCATCGTTAATAACAGCGGACACGTCTCCGACACAGGAGAACCACATCTCCTCCGCCTCCCTGCAACCAAGCAAGAAGGCGCCTGACTTCAGCTTCGGCGTTTGGGAAAAGCATGTTTGTGTCGGATCTGATTTAACACTGAAGGAAGGAGCAGGGAGAAGAAAGAGAGAGAGAGAGAGAAAATACAGTGAGGAACAAGGAGGGGTCGAACACGGACGTGGTTTTCTCAGGCTCGGAGTCCCAGGAGAATCTTACGTTCTGGTCTCCATCACACGCAGATTCACAGAAACGATGCATGCGCTGAATGCACAAAACAAGCTGAAGAAAAGTACATAGCGTAAAAGTCAGGTTACAAGCCGCTACTACCTTTGGTCAGTGTCCCCGTTAGCTCCCCGCTGTAGCCAGCTAGGGCTCCAGCTAGCGCTCCTGCTAGCGCTCCGCTAGTTCCCCGCTAACTTCCGCTAGCGCTCCGACAACCACCGAAGGTAGCGGGACCATCCCCGGCTCGACACCCGACTTGGGCAGAGGGGACGCGGGCAGTAGCAGCAGCAGCGGGGAGCTAGCAGCAGCGCTAGCTAGCACTGCTCCTAGCTTGCTACAGCGGGGAGCTAACGGGGACACTGACCGGAGGTAGGAGCGGCTTGTAACCCGACTTTTACGGTATATATCATATATATATATATATATATATATATATATATATATATATATATATATATATATATTTTTCCTTCTATATATATATATATATATATATATATATATATATACAGTATATATGGGTCATTCTACGAGATGGGTGCCTTTTCCACTTTCCACATTTTTTTTTCCAAGGAAAAACTGTTTTTTAAGACACTCACATTATGAAAGACATAGTAGACGGCTAAGCTAAGCTAAGGCTAAGCTTGACGGACCCTGTCTAACACATAAAAACAGCAAATAAACAATGTCAAATAATGTGGGAACTTGCCTGCTCTTGAGCTTGACTCCTGCAAAGGTTTGAATGATGTCACTTCCTCTCTGTGATATCATTTGAAGCAACAGTGCATTCTTAATAGGCAGAATCTGTAAGTGTTACGGGTTGTAAGACAAAATGGGGAACATGCACAAATAATGACTTTTTTTGCAAAAAATAATGATTTATTTTGAATAAATATATTGTATAGTGTAACTTTAATCCTTAGTATAATAAATGTTTTGTTTAGAAATAACATTTTTAAGTTAATAAGTTTAATGCAAATTCCATGTTGGTCATTGCGGACATGGCAAAACCAGCCATATCCTTACTAATAATGTCTAAAAAGTGTTTGTTTTACTTTTGTAAGGCCATTAAAACATTAATCATGTAATTAACAACACTATCGTTAACAACCTTGAACATTTGGAACACATTTTTACTATTTTTTACATCTTTTGCTCATGAAATGCTCATGAAATGCTGTGGACTCAAATGGCACCCGTTTCGTAGAATGGCCCACATGCGTTTCACGCTGAAATATCCAGTTTCTTGCATTGTGTTCTGCAGAGCATCTCAACACAAACGCCTCCTCACAGGGAGCCGCTTTGGTCTGCGGTGGTGAACTCATGGGGTCTGGATGCAGGTTGGTTCTGTCTTCAGCCGGAGTGATTTGGGGTCCCACTGAGCGAAAGTGTGCGTTTTTCTAGAACAGGAACCTTGGAGGACCAATCAAACCCGGCGCTGCGCTCGGGGGGTGAAAAGTTAACGATCGCGGCGAAGCAGAAGAGACACACAACAGGCTCACGGCTCAGAGGAATGTGCACCGACAGCCTCCGCCACTATAACGAGGCCGTAAACAGGAGGATTACCAGAGCCGATTAAGAAAGGAAACCTCAGTCTCCGTCCGCATGTTCTCCAGCTGCTCTGCGGCGACTTAGTGTGAGAACGCTCGCGGCCTCACGTGTCCGCCGTCGGTGGGCAGGAAGAAGAAGTGAAGAGTCAATTACGAAAAACACTATCTGCTGTGTGGAAAACAATGTAGTGTCACGCCATGGAGGACCCCGGAGCAGGAAAACAGCATTCAAGGGTCATTTATTGTCATTATGTGACACAGAGATGCAGTTGGAGCCCATTTTGTAGCACAATAAGCTAAACTAAACCAGGAGTACATTCCTGAGGTGCATTTAGGGAATATAAACCTGCAACCTGGATCCAGGTCTCAACAGTCACCGACCTCCCGCTGCTTTCAGCCATCTTGTTTTTCTGCTACCGGGCATCAGACAGCCAAGGAGCATGCTCAGGTCCTAGCTGGGTTAGCATAGCTTCCGTCTGGGCTCAAAACAAATAACACGCATCATTGTTGTGGTTCTCGTCCGAGCGAGACGCTTCGCCACTAAATTGCTCGTTTGTTTCATCTCAGTTTTTCCTTTAATGTGATTTATTGTGATGTTTTGGTGTCTTGAACTACACATGTGGGCACTAGCTTCCTGGATCCGTGAAGTAATTGCGAAGATTCTTCGAAACCGAATGTTCAGACAGACCAGACATGAAGTAACGATGACAGACAATTAAAATCTTACATGTTCCTTCATGCAGAACATTTCACACACACACAATTTATATGACAATTTAAGCTCAATCAAACTGTCTGGAGAGGCATTCTGGTTGCTATTTAACAGTAACAAAGACGGAGACACGTGTATAAATCACTCTGAGGAACACTGCAGATCACAATATATACGTCACGCCACACAGATGGTGCTTCTGTGACGGTTAAATGTAAAGAAACCTGGACACACACTCTGAAGCTTCCCTGGGACTGGATACCCCTCCCCCTCCTGTACCCACATGCAAACACCTCCATCTTACCCACAATAATGCAGAGCCACATCCTAATATACTCATATTTCTGGTTCAGGTAGAAGAGCTTTCAAAGAAGCGTTCACATAAAAGTAAAGTGAATCGTAAAAGGCCTATAAAGTCACTGGAAAGGACGTACAAATGGAGGTATTGTAAATGTGAAAATGTTTGAGGAAACAAATCTGTGCTCATCTAAAAGCTGTATGAGGGGAGACATGGAGCATGAGAAAAGGTTTGATCGTTTTAACTTTGGGATGGGTGGGATGAAGCCATGCGGTTGCCGTGCCAGTGCCTTACCCGTTCAGAAGCATTTATATTGACATGTTTTGGGGTCCTGACGGACGGCGAGAGACGCTCAGAGTCCGACAGCAGATAAGCGTCGTCACCGCAGGAGCCCAGACGGACAGATAGAAAGATAGAAGGATGGCCGCCATAAACAACCTTTTACCTTTCATCTCCCCCAAACCCGAGTGCTGCATGCTACCTGTTAACCCCTGACCTCTGACCTCATGAGCTCCTGCATCCTGACCTCTGACCTCTGGAGAGTCATGGTCAGCGTCCTGCTGTGCATCACCCCTGTAGCGTTGCCCTCCTCCTCCTCCTCCTCCTCCTCATCTTCCTCCTCCTCCTTCATGCTCAGCTGGGAGACGTATGAGAACTTATTTTGTTCACGAGTTGCTTTAGTAATCAAATTAAAAAACAGAACAATAATGCAGAGGTTAGTCGGGGTTTCCTGGAAATGAGCAACACGGCGTAACGGAGAAGACGGACGCTTACGTCTGTAATCTCAGTTTGAGATTGAAACCAGATGTCGGGATGACGAGAAGAGGGAGGCAGGAGGAGGAGGAGTTAGAGGAGCAGTGATGAAGGTAGATGAAGGGACAGAGTGCCCTGGTTTAAATCTACTAGTCACACACACACCCCCACCCCCCTGAAAGGAGAAAGGGGGGAGAACGCACCCTGTAAATCTGCTCTTTTTTCCTGCTTTAATAAAGTTGAAGTTCCACAACGACAAACGTCAGATCCTTTGAAGATGTGACGCAACACCTGCCCACAGTTTACCTCCTTAATATTTCCTTTTTCCTTCTTTTCCCGCGTCATCCCTCCTTCTTTCCCTCTACACTCCCCTTCACACAAGACAGCAGGCCTCAAAGGGCACCGCGTGGCTCCGCCCCCTCCGGCTGATAGGAGGAGACGCTCTGCAGCCGGGTCGGAGTGGAATGACGTCACCATCCAGAGTTTAGGTGGTTTTGCTTTTATCCGTGTAACAAAGCAAGTGGTGAGTGCGTCTTTCAGGGAAGCATTGCATTGTGGGACATTAGCACAAGTTCTCACGGAAGTGTCCCGTAGGGTCGGTGTTTCCAGTGAAAGAGACTGTCACGAGGGAACGTGGTTGTTTTGTTTAAATGTCACATTCCCGAAACAGTATTAAAAGTCCACATAGATGTGAAAACCTCCCTTTGTTGATCGGACTGATAAACATGTGAATAACTGCATTTTAGTCCAGAATGTCGGCCTTAAATATAAAATGTATTTGTCGCTTTCATGACATTTTTATGAATTTTCTACACACTATACTGAGACTAAAGAGTATTAAATGTCCACATAAATATGAAAACTTCCCAAATAATAACACAGGAAGAAAGTTAATTTATCTCACAATTAATAATGAATGTACCAGGATACACATTTAGACACGTTTCTCAGTGGAGAGAAAACAATAATAAAATAAAACAAAACAAACGTTAACCTGAGTGTTTGTTCATCGGACTGATACAAATGTGAAAAACTGCATGACAGTCCAGAATTTCGGCTACAAAAGTGGGATTCATTTGGGGTGTCGGATGTTACTCAGGCAGGTGATGAGCTCACTGAGGGCGCTTAGTGGACAGGTGCGGTATGACTGGTTGTGAAAATACCAGCCGAGAGAGAGAGAGAGAGAGAGAGAGAGAGAGAGAGACGCGCTATTGTTCCAGCACAGACAAAGCAAATCAGCATCATCCTGTTGGTTAGGAGGGAAAAAACAACAACACACTTGAACAAAAGCGCGACGTTTGGGACGAGTGTGGTCGGCCTTGTTTAGAAGAACCACGTCGCATCTCAAATATAATCTGTTTGCACACGGCAGAGGACAAACAACCAGCGACATCATTGTTTCCCCCCAAAGCGTCAACGTATCGGTAGTTAAGTTGTCGGAGCAGCAGATCTTCTGTCTCTTTAGGAGTGAGGCTGCTGGACATGCGAGGCCAATAAAGACATCCTCACACCGTTTCTCCGAGAGCCCGTAAAACATCCGCTGACCCTCATTGTGCGCTCTCAAAGGGTTGGTGGTGGCGAGCAGCTGGCCGCGTGCCACACCTTGAAGGTCTCCTGCTGAACGGGGGAGGACGTGCAGAGAAAGTGGTCTCTGTCTCTTTGTCTCTCGGTGTTTGACTCACTTCCCTTCACTGCTCGTTGCGTCTGCACACAGGGGGGGAGAAGTGAAAGGTTTGTGGTGAGGTTCAGTTCCTGTGTGAATTGTGGTTAGATAGTTTTGTCAGTGGGTCATAGATTGGGGAACAGCACACACACACGTGGGAACAGCACACACACACGTGCACACACACATGCACGCGTACGCACACAGTGTAGGAATGGGCTTCACATGTTACCTTTTCATTTAGCAGCACCCTTAGGTCAAAATGTAGTCAATACTTCTTGGTTTTTGACCAAATAACAGAGGTGGAAAGAGTACTATAATATTGCACTCAAGTAAAATATAGATGCTCTAAAGAAATTGTACTCGTTGCTATAAATGAATCGTACACAAGTAAAATTACTGTTACTTTAAATAAGTTGTCCTCAATTGAAAGTACTGTTGCTTTAAATAAAATGTTCTCTAGTTAAAGTATTGTTGCTTTAAATAAGTTGTCCTCAAGTGAAGGTGAAAGGACTTCTGAAAAATGTACTTAAGATTAAGTAAAACATAAGTCAGTTCAAAACATTAAAAGGGGAGGGTGGTGGTGATAAATGATACTACTGTTCATAAAGAACATCGTCAGGCTACAAAATAGATTAAATGTGAACTTTACACACAAGTGGAACGACATCAACAACAAGACTTTCCTAAAATCCATAGATTAGGCATTCAGCTGCTTGTACATTCAAATGATTATCAATTATATTCAATTCAACCATATTTCACACACATGGGTCCATATAGAAATATATAATACATGCAAAACAAGGACACAGAAGTATAATCATTGCAGTTCAAAAGTCCAGTGATTAAATGGCATGAAGACATTTGTTACAATGTTTCCAAAAACAAGAGGAATATTTGTTATTTGGAGATATACAACATTTAATTGAATACCTTGTGTCAATTTGTGTTGGCTCAGTTTATGCCATTATGATTACATTTTTGGGATGGGTCAAATGGACATTAGCGTACACAGGATGGTTAAGACTATCCCCTTCCATACAATCCTATACTATTTTAACTTAAACAAATATATATCATCCGTCCATAAATATACAACTGCCCTCCTCAGTGTAGCCTCAGAAAATAAACAAAACCCGGGACTATTTAACAAAAAAGATCCACACTAGACATTCTAAAGCTTGACAACATAAACACTTTAAATGGGCCCCTTTGTATTTCCGGTGGCTAACCGGAAGTAAACTCGGACCGGTAAATGGCGATAAATACACTTTTTTCTTTTTTAAGAATCAACAGTAAAATAAAACAACGTGGACACATAAACACTATAAATTCAACACACACGTTACATTAACGTTTCTGTGCGTTTTTTACCCACGTAAACTCGGCGGACTACGCGACCGTAAACATGTACTTCCGGTGGTGTCACCGCCTCTCCGGTCCGCTCTGGAGTCTGGACGCGGGGTTCCGCCCTCCTGCGGCCGTGACACACACCTGCAGCTCCACCTCTGCTCCAACTGCTGGATGGTTACTGTCTCTTCTCTTCTCCTCTCTTTTCACAGTTTCTCACGACTTTTTCTTGAGGCTTTTCCTTTTTTTTATTCTGTTACGGATGCAACTTGAAATATAGGAAGTAGGCTCGGTTACACAAGATAAATAGTAAGCTAATACGTCGCCTAAGTGAAAGTTAAATTACAGATTCATTAGAATTTGAAACAAACATTATTATCCATATATCTCAGGTATTACCTGTGTCAGTTTTTAATAAATATGTGTTAATGTTCACACATTTTTACAAATATAATTGGTGATTTCATGTTTAAAGTCATGTTACGCCAGCCATTATAAGCCCGAAATAACGAACTAGCAATATAAACATTGTTTTTAATCTTTCAAAGTACCCCAACCAAAGAAACAGGAACAGTTACATTAAGCCCACTCACATTTGATCTACCATCACTCATCACAGACTCAGCTGCTTCCCGTCTATTAACTAAACATAACGCATTACCTAAATCTCTATCATACACGGTTTTATAAGACATTTAGTCCACAAACCTATAAACCTGCTATAAAACCTGGCAGCTGTAATGTCTGACAAACCGCTGAGTCCCTGTGTGTGTGCGTGTGTGTGTGTGTGTGTGTGTGTGTGTGTGTGCATATAAACACTTAAGGTCAGAGACATCAGGAGCTCCTTTCAGAGCAATGTGGTGATAATTAGACTTAAGAGTCAGAGAGTTTGAGTCACGTGAGGGGAGATTCACCACACAAATATTCCAACATTCTCCACAGAGATTTGAGGTGTTTAGTTCATGCATCCTACACTCAACAAACATGAATGCACATATGCTATATGCATAAACTTGGATCTGACCTTGCACCTGACCTTATGAGATCTTCCAGAGAGCTGCACTCTCTGTCTCCCACGGAGAAAGACAAAAGCACGGATACCAGAACTGAATCACGCGCTTCACGATCTATATTTCCTTCGCTTTACTCTATAAAGTCAAATTACAGCTTTCCAGCTGAATACGCTCATTTTCCAGTGAATTCCTCGGAGCGAACGCCATCTTTTTTATGATGGACGGGTCTGGAGCAGGTATTCAGCTTGTTGTCAGTGAGGCAGATGCTGAGGTCATGGTTGGCTCTCTGCAGGATGACACAACAGACACACACACATGGATGTCCAGTAAATCAGGCAGCAGCCTCTGGATCGCAGCCAGAGCGCCGGAGCTGGATTCGGACTCCCGGTTGCTCGGCACTAGCTGGAGAAAATGGGAGCAATATGTGTTTTAGGGTTTTGTGTTGCGGGAGCAGGTGATCCACTGGGGGGGTTGAGGCAACTTTGGCCGCATGACAGGATTCCCTTTGGCAACCTTGAAGAGAGAAGAAGGCCGAGGAGAAAGGGATGCTTGTCGAACTCTGTTATGTTCTCTGAAGGATCAGAGAGGCCCGTGTGTTGCAGCCGTCTAACTCCATTTCCTCCCCCTCCACCCTGCGTCCCCCTTTCTCCTCCGACTCTCCCGGGTGTCGGCCATCATCTGCTCTAAAGGGAACGAGACACCAGCAGAAATCTTCGCTCTGCATTCACTTAACCCGCCTGAATGCACCGGTGGAGATGATGAGAAAAAGGTCAAGATGTCATTCTGTTTTTTTTTACAATGATATCTGTGTCAGTAAAACTAATAAAACATTGGAAATAACCACGGATACAAAAATAATTTCCATCTGTAAAAGTGATTTCTCGTCAAATAAAAAAAAGGGTTCCGGCCAACCAAATCCCTGCACTACTCCATATGGGCCATGAAGAGACTGATGGGAGTCACAGAAGGAGTCAAAAACGTAATGTAGGTTTTATATTGTCCATATGAAAAGACGAGCATTAAATAAAGATGAATCCGTAGAAGTGCAATCGGGATTCAGAGTGTTAATGTAGCAGCAAACGACTGTTGTCTCTGTAAAGATGTGAATGATTGATCAACACCCATACATAGAAATAAGTGTTGAATTCCGTTGTTTATGTTTTGATGATAAATGTCAATTTAGACGCTGAAACAAGTATATTATTGTTTTTATTGTGGGGAAAACCGGTACAATTTTGGAAGTGACTGTTTTGACATTTTAGTGTGTAAAAAAATACTGGTCGGGATTGAGACACCTGAGCTGCTAGCCGTCGCCATCTTGAGAGCTGTGAAGAGGCAATAGAAACACTCCCAATCTCGTGTAAAGCATCTTTAAAAGCAACCCAAACACATATATACACTGATATATATATATATATATATATATATATATATATATATATAAGACATATAAGTGAGGCGCTGCAAGGTGTTTGGATGCGAGAGGAACACAGACCAGGAGAGTAGGTGGACACAGAGGCCATTTATGTGAAGATGACATAATCACCTGTTGCCCCCACGTGCAGCCAACATCTGTGAAATGTGTTAACGATCTATCCTCCGCTCTCCTCTCCCTCTTTTTCCATCCAGCAGACACAATATCCCTCAGGGACTCCAATGTTATGAGTGAAGTAGGCAGTTTGTTTTTTATATATTCCTGCAGTGGCAACATTTCAGAAAGAAGACTCTCGAACTGCAACTCCTAAAAGTCTGAATGTGTGGACCAACCCCAAAACCCTGGTAGCACTTTATAATAACACACGATTTAGCATTAGTGAAGCATGAATAAACACTTAACTCATCATTTATAAAGCATTGTTCCAACATGCAATCAGTTGTAAATGTGATATTCTCAATTAATAAGCTTGACTTTTATGTGTTTCATGATTGGGTTTTCATCCTTTATAAATGATGGATTCCCCTTTTGTAAATGAAGTATTAAGGACTTATAGATGAATACATGGACACGATACAAAAACATATTTAAATGTAATTTATTCATGCATTTATTTATACATATAATGATTTAGATATGCACTTTATAAATACTTTTTTAAACTGCAATTCATGATTATTCAGGTTACTACTCGTTAGTTAAGTATATTCTGTGTCCTCATCTAAAGTGAAGACTATCTAGTGCAGTGCCTCAAAGTTAACACAAGTCTCAGTTATCTTCTCAACAGAAAAGGGAAATAAACACAAAGTGATGCATCCTCTGGGAACCATGAATATCTGATCAACGTTTTGAGTCCATTCAGAAGATGTTGACATGTTTTACTGGATAAGGGAGAACTTTGGCCTGCTGGTGGCGCTGGACGATAAAGAGGATCAACAAAGTCTCAGAGGTTCGTCCCCTGGGGACCATGAACGCCTGACCCACATTTCACGACAATCTATCCATTCATTGCTAACGTATTTCAAAGTTGTGGAACACTTTATATGTATTTCTCGTTTGCACTTACCGAGTATTGTCACGCTTATCGTTCGTGCCGCGCAGAAACATGAACCTCTGAAACCGGAGCATGAGAATGAGGTTAATCCAGTCTTCCTGTCTGTCACAATAAACTCGACATTGAAGTCTAACTCCCTTTATTCACGCTCCACCGGATTTGAGGCTTCATTCATATCAAGTCGCTCCAAAATATCTCCCCTTCAGCTGGAGACAAAGACGCAGTGTTCTCATGTCGGATCACCGGCATTAAAAACATGGCATTAATCCGAAGTGTTAATCCTCCCGTCGCCCACACATGACTGACAGCAACACCCCACATGCACTTATTTTAATCACTCATATGATGCAGTGAAATGGCCAAAAACTGGGTTTATTCTTCTCATTTATTTAGAAGCTGCTCACAGACATTCATCCTTCTATCCCACGTCATGTTTGTCAAGATGAACAAAACATTTCAAAACCTGAAGCCAAAATGTCGCGTTTTCTTCTTCTCGTTCTTTCTTTCTTGCACACTAGTTTTTCCTTTTGTGTCCTAAGGTGTCTACACGCCTCACGTGTGCTGAAACCCTGCAAAACAAACACAGAGACACCGTAAACGGTTAACTGCTGTGAAGGAAGTCTCTCTCTCTCTCTCTCTCTCTCTCTCTCTTCTCGGACCCATGCTGCCTCTCCGCTCTCTGCTCCCAGAGAAAAGGCCCCTCAGAGCTCCAGGTCTCCGGACGGCTCTCCTGGAGGTGCCACCTTTACCACAAGCCAGCTCCGTCTCTCTCTCTCTCTCACTTCGCCACTTTCACGCCAAACCTACAGTAGCACTCTTGTTTAATCTGTGATGCTTTTTATATCATGTGTGCTAGTGGGCCATTTTCACCCTGGGCTTTTTTTTTGGACTACGACCGCTTGCCTACATGGCAAGAAGAGACGTCTGTTTAGTCCTTGTTTGGGATCGCCAGCTCCAAACGCGTCGACACTTCTTGATTCTGAGCTGCCGGGTTGAATTGAAGAGTAACTTAATAATATCCCCAAACCAACTTATTCCAGTTGAAAAAAACAATGCTTAAAGGTATTCAGTAGTGTTGAATCTATTTAATAAAGTAAAAGTATTTGAATTCCCGGATTGAAGGATCATTTACTCTCATTCTGCACAATGCAAGATTTATGTTTTCTTTATTTGCATCATCAGGAGGAAGGCAAACAGAAGCAGCAAACCATTTTTGGGACAATATAGTTGACGTTTTCACATAAAAAATTCGACATGAGGGAAACATTTACCATCAACTTTGTTTGAGCGCCAAGAAGTCGTGAAGAAGTCGGCACAACAGTCGCCTGTGTTTTCATCAGAATCAGAATCAGAAACCGTTTATTTACCAGGAATGTTTAACCAAATGAGGATTTTTTCTTGTTGGAAGGTGCATAACATTAGACGTTAGACGAGACAATCAACAATCAATGACAACAACAGTGCAATAGATATTAGATATTAAGATATAGTGCTCAGATAAACAGAAAACATAAATGTAAAGTGTATGTTAAAGTGACATGTGTATTTACATATAAATTAAATATAAGTGTGAAGGGGAGTGACCGGTAAGAAATAGTCCTGGGGTCAGTCAGTCATGGAACCAGACATTAGCCAGGACCAGCCAGGATTGGAGCAGTTGCCATATAGCATATAGCATATAGCGACGGCCCGATATTGGTTGAACCCGGTCCCCCAACAGAGTTTGCAGACTGTCAATAGAGCAGTATAAGTGAATATATAGCCTGTGAATCGCTTACACTAATCGCTAGCATACATAACTAACGCTAAAGCTAATCTCTAGCGTACACATATCCAAGCTTTGCATGTTAGCTCAAATTCACAAATGTACATAGTGTATTTTGTCACCATAAGAGTCTCTTTACAGCACTCTCAGCTCACCATAATCATATAGTCATCAGCACAAGTGGTGAGCGTAAGCTAACTTATAGCTTTTTAATTTTTTGTAGCTGTAGCATGAAAGAATGATAGAATTAGCAAGCTAGCTAGCTAACTAGCCAGCTGCAGACTCGTGTCACAGCGTAGAAAAGCACATTACTATCCCCAGATATTAATACAGATTCACCCCTCTGTGTTATATGCTGGCAGCTTAATTTTAATTCCCCAGAAAAGAGAGTAACGCCTGGAGCTGTGCTGTGTAATGCTACACTGAGCCAACAGTAGACATGACTCGGCAGTTCTGCACATGTTGATATCTATTGTTGACGTTCTAGGGGCTTTAAAAAAAAAATCCCTTCAGACATAACTCTCTTCTCTTTCAAGATAAACTGAAACGACTCTGTCCCAGTTGGCCGACTCTAACGACTGCATTCTTGCTTGTGACATGCTTGCTCGGCACATGGCATGTGGACACATGTGTTACAGATCTGTCAGGCTTCTTCTCCGAAAGGCAAACTTTTCCACAGCAATCACACTGGAATCTCTAACAAAGTCCAGTTGAGCAGAACGGGGTTAACTTGCCGCTGACAAGCCCCAGCTGTCAAATGGCACTTTATTTACATCCGAGTGTATAAAATAAAGCGTTGTTTAGTTAAACGTGTCGCTCCGTTACGTTTCACATCTGCATTATTCTTTGGTGTGTGGCAGAAAAAACTGAATGTACTCTGAGGGAGTTTTTTATTGTGACCACCGTGACCAAGTTTATCCAAAAGTTGTATTTTGAAAGACTTTTATAAGACCAATAAGTGGAGGACTGTCTCGACCAACAGAGGAGTGTGCAACCCGCCCAGCTGGTGTTCAAACCTTCACCAGCATTCGGACACTGAAGATGAAGGAAACATCAGCTCCACGCAAAGCAGTAAACGAGGGTAAAAAGAGTGGATGTACTGTGCGGTATGTGATGATGATGAGGGACACACACACACACACACACACACACACATACGCTCACGCACACTCAGAGAGGTGCGGCACTATGTAATGCCTCGACCCTCGCTGTGGCGGCGGCGGGCCAGCTCCAGCTCCAGCTCCGCTCCGCTCCGCTGCTGCCAAACAAGACCACAACATGGCCCTCTCTCGGCCCTCCGCCATTACAGCTGCATGACTGACCCCCCCTTTACCCCCCCCTCCTCCTCCCCCTCCTCCCCACAGGCCTACCAGCTGTTCACAGGCACTGTAATTCTCTGGCTTGGTGCTCAGACCAGCTGTACTGTCAATAAAAAGGACACTTTCTACAAGTCGAATGATAGCTTTAAAATTATTGCCTTTTTACTCATCGGGCTTGCATGGCAAGAACTACGTTTTTCTTTCTTCCTTCTTCATGTCCCGTTTGCACGAATCCCTTGAAGGTCATGTTACTGATCTGTTTGGATTGGAGAGATCTCTGGGTTTGAGAGGCTGCAGAATGCGTTAAATTAAAGTCCATTATAAGGTGCAGTTGTACTATTCACCCTGATTAAATACCAAACAACTAATCAAAGCTGATACTGCTGATAGATAAAGGGAGTGATGATGCAGTACTTTGAAGTACTTGTGAACAACCTGAACAACCAAATAAAGGACAATATGTGGCTTTAGATCAACAGCTAGCAAAGATGCTACTGTGGCTACTGTTTGCTAACGTGACATCTCATTACTGGACACAAGCTCTATTTAAATAAGGGATTTTTTAAAGTTTTGTGTCGATGGATCAAACACACGTGTGCGAAGTGGCTTTAACTTAAAAAGGCACGCCGTCCTCCCGCTATGACACAAACTTTGTGAGCAACGGAAGTCAGACCAGCCTACGGTGGCCCTGTAGAGCCAGATTGGTTTGTCCATTCTGGGCTTCCGTAGAACATGGACTCCGTGAAGACAACCCGCCGCCTATGGAGATATAAAGGGCTCATGCTAAGCTAACGGAAAACACAACAATTGCGAATTTCAGCTGATTATACAAGAAAGAAAACAGTTATGACTAGTAAATTCCATTTCTGCTAATAGATGCGCGACACTGGCCCTTTAAGAAAGGGAGATCATAAGCTAAATTGACTTGTTATGCATTATTATCATACATTGTTTAAATATCATTATTAATCTAATGAAGTACTGAGGTACTTGAGTAAATGTACTTATTTTGCAGTTTTTATGTTTCCTCGTGTGTGGAGGAAGTAAAAGGATCGTTTTCAGGAGCAAACATCAACAACAAAAATCCATCCAAACCAATAAACGGTATAATAAAGACATTAAATCAACATTGAAGACGAACCAAAGTTGTGTTCATAACGAGCTTTTTATTTAAAAGCACATGTATTAGAGCTAAGTACATTTAGCAGAAAAAAAAACAGCATTGCATCTATGTCTGTACAAAAAAAAAACGAGACAATACAAAAATACTAATATTGAATTTTAATACAATTGTGGGTGTATTTATTTTTGAATGCATATTACAAACGTAGCTATAACAATCTCCAATAGTTATTCTAGATACAAAAATCTGTCAATCGATGCTTTTCAAGCAGCATTTTGTGAAGAACACAGGTCTGTAATCATAGTGGATATATCTAAACATGTTAAGGAACAATATCTTACAGAGTTAACTTTAGTGATCTATACATTATTTATATATTTATAAAAAGAAATGTAAAAAAAAAAGAAAGGAGAGTGAGAACGGCTTGGTGAAATGATAGGACGGACTGTACGATGAGAAAGATGTGCAACATGGCGGAGTGTGTTGTTGGAGGAGAGTCGGCTGTAAATAAAATAACAAAAAGGGTTCTTCTGCTTCTGTACAACTGATAGTGATCGTACATGAACACACACGAGGCCAAAGAGAACACAACACATTAGATCCACAGTTTTTATAACGTCCACCTGCTCTCTCACACACACACACACACACACACACACACACACACACACACACACACACACACACACACACACTTGGCACAGTTGACAGTGTCTCCTTTGATACACACTTCATCAAGGGGGGTCCTTTATCACACACATATGTACACACACACACTCGCACAAGATGTACATGTACAAGCACATGTGTACAGGACACACACACACACACACACACACGCAGATTGCCAATGAGTGATTGGGCGGGTGAGAGCCCCTCCCTGCCAGCGGAAAGAGCCCCAAATCATCCCGTAAAAATAAATGTGCCAGCATAGCTGTAATTCATCACCCTCTTTCCACGGTGACACCCCACCCCCACCCCCACCCCCACCCTTCCTGTGCAGGAAGCCAAACACAGGTGGCACCAACACCAAGGAAGCGGCATGGCACAGCCACGCCTCTCAATACAGGTGCTGGGAGGCTGGGAGATCTGCCTCCCTCCTTCCACAGAAAATACTAATCCCACCCCTCCCCCACCCACTAGTACATGTAACCCTCAAGAAATGCAACATCCCGGGTTTGGGCCGCTCTGAGAGTCAACTACAAAAACTAAAACTAAAGAAAAGCTTGACGTGCTGACGCGGAGACAGAAGAGGCGCGATCAAACGCTAACGGATTTGTTGCATTATTTCAATGCAGCCATCGAGCTCTTGATGATACTCTGCTGTCGAGGAGGAGGAGCGAAAAAATATAGTTCATCGTAAATTAGAAAAACACTGATATCAATGTCCACCAGCATCACAACAGGAAGTCAGTGGTGCAGCAGTGAAGCCCGCCTCTTGCTCGATTTGATTGGCTGCCAAGTGTGACATTGACAAGCGGTGAAAAGAAGACTTTAACTTCCATGCAGCGTCTAAAAAAAACGCGTAAAAAAAACAGGAAAGCAGTGGTTTTGAGGGCGGCGCCATTTTTTTTTTGCGACGCGTCTCGGTGCGATCGGCCCCTAAAAGGATCCCGAAGAAGATCTACAACAATCAGTGTGTGATCCTTAAAGTAGCCCGTCGCTATTGTTTCTGAAGCCAATGCTATGCTATGCTATGCTAACTCGATCTTGTCTTGTCTCGTGGGCGTCGGCGCCGTCAAGTTTTCTTTCAGCTAGACGTCTCAGGCGGCAAGTGGTGATAATGGACAATGAACTTTAATAAAAAACAGTGCTATAAGTTATATTTGTTTCTATACTGTTAATATGTCTATGCTAGTTATTGCAGTAATATCCTTCCCATAGCTAAGGAAGTAGTTGTCCTACAGCGTTCCAAGGCCACAGAGAGTTCAGAGAGGAAGCGTCTGTTTCTTCGGTTGTTTAACCCTTCGTGTGGCTCCGCCTCCATCGAGCCTCCACGCCCTCAGCTCTGCCTGTCAAGTCGTCCAATTTCTTTTTAAACGATGGGCTCAAATGTTGATTAGTAGTTAACATAATTATAGTAAATAATACGTCTGGATAGTGAGAGTGGCGTCTGCTGTGCAAGTCTCAAAAATCGGACACCCGAGTCCGAAAAAAGGAAGCGCCCGAGTCTGGGCGCTGCAAAAAACAACAACAACAACAACAACAACAAAATTGAAAAAAACACAAGGGAGGAGGACGCCATTTTGGGGAGCAGCTGCAGTCTCTCGTCGCTACATTCTAGTGTCCGATGGGAGGCGAGCAGCGCTGCGACCGGCTCCTCAAGTCACAGGAAGAAGTGGCGGGCCTCTCTCTCTCTCTCTCTCTCTCTCTCGCTCTCTCACACCATGTTGTGGTGGTTGTTCCTCTCGATGATGTCGGACGAAGGGAGCAGCTCCTTCTTGATGGGGGAGGGCGGCGGCGTGGCCGGCTTCACCCTGGGCTTGAACAGGTCCGACACGTAGAACACCTGAGGGGACGCAGAGAGGAGAGAGGTGAGGAGACACACAGGGAGAATGGGGACGCACCCCAACACCATCGCCGCCCAGAAACCCGGAGAATTTATGTGTTTTAAAGATTCTGGACCTTCTTGTATTGCTGCTCAAGAAAAGACTATTTGTTTACATACAAGAACAATAAACTAATGTTGATTCTTTTCTAGATTAATCTTTTTTTCCTCACAATTTCATCAAAAAGAACCAATCAGAATCAGCTTTATTGGCCATGTGTGTTTACACATACATGGAATTTGCTTCCGGTTTCACGTAGCTTTCATTGTACATATATATATATATATATATATATATATATATATATATATATATATATATATATATATATATATATATAAATATAGATTATATACAATAAACAAGATGAATATAAAAAGACATTAAAGACAACAGAGCATTAGTGTCGATGAAAGACTCAGCGAAAACAGAAATGAAATGTTTCCTGACTGATGACTCAACCCTAATGTCTTGAGGCATCATGTGGCTACGTGGAGGTGTGTGTGTGAGTGTGTGTGTGTGTCCATGTCAGGTTTTGTAGTTCAATTTGAATGCACATTACCTACACTGGAGGTTATCATTGAAATTTGCATCCAGCATGTTAATCCTTGATTTGCATTCCCAAAGGCAAACTAACCAAATACAAAGAGTCTTTTCTTCAGCCCGACTTTATGTTTCCTCGCGTTTCGCAAGTCTTCTGATCTGGGATCAGCTCCGATTGCGAGCGTGCAGCCAGGCGTCTGCAGGGGAGCTGCTGGCTGTCGAATGCGGCACTGACTTCACGATGACATCACGCCACGCTGTGCGATCCCAAACGAGCAACGCTGAGTAATCTGGCAAGAGGAAGTGATCTTACTGTCGCTCACGATAAACAGAACCTTTTAATCCTAAATGAATGCCAAAGGGTGGATTCTTTTTACATCGACTCTGAGGTCATTCTGGCTGAGAGAAAAAGAGGCAGAAAGAAATCTCTTCCCGAGATCCCGATGACATCATATGTCAAACAGGAAAATGGGCAAGGGCGGGGGGGTGGGGGGGGAGAAAATGGAGAAAATGTCCTCTGAGATTAAAGCGGGGGATTTACGAGAGAAAACACTGCCAAAATTTAAGTGAAAAACTCCCCTGAGATTCTGAAGTCGTAAATTTGCGCGAAAAAAAAATGTATTCTGATATTCTGTGAGATTAAAGTGGTACATTTAAAATGTAAAAATAACCAGAACACATTGGTTTAATGTATTCACACCAACGTACGTGAGAGGATGTCGCTCTAAATTTATGAACGAAAGCATCACAAGCTTATTTAGTCTCACTGTACACTACCACGTTGTATTAAGGAGACTGGAGGAGCATATAGGGATAATAGAGATAATAAAGTGATATATTTCTTATAATAAAAGAAAGAAATTCTCTGAAATTAAAATGGTATATTTACGAGAAAAAACGTGTAAAAGAGAAATACATTTGCGAGTAAAAAAAAACATAAATTCTCTGAGATTAAAGCAATAAATTTACACGGGGGAAAAAAAAGATGAAACATTCTTTACGATTTTAAAGTCATACATTTGTAAGAAGAACATCTGCGATTAAAGTGTGACATTTTCGAGAAAGAAAACCTAGTTTTTTTGGCTGTGAGGTCAAATCAGCCGACGCCAAACGAGGTAAACAATATTATAAAACACACAACTTGCTCGTGAGCGCGGACGACACACAGACGGTCTCGTTCTGCGCGTCGGGCTCAACACAAAGACGTCCTCTTCTCCTGCAGCTCCACATTTACTGACCGTGAACTTGACCTTCACTGGCGACCTTTGACTGCCGGATGACATCACGCGCGTATAGAAACCGACACACAGCTGCTCTTCAGCGCTTTAAAAAAGGGGCTCTTTGTCTGCACAGCCGTTATCTCCGTATGCATTACATATGATAGAATTGGGGGGTAGGGGGGTCGATGTGACGAGTCACGTCTCTGAGAATAAACTCCAGCCGTCATGGGAAACTTTTCTCTCGGGCCTCGTTTCCCTTCAGGATGCTCGGCGGACCAATGACGGCAGGGCCGACCTCCAACCTATCGCCCCCCGAAACCCGCCGCGGTGGAAGGCTTATCGCGGCCGCACCACTTCCTGTGCATGGTATACACACACACACACACACATAAAGCCTTTTGTGTTGAGAGATGCCGACTAAGCCCCTAACGTCTGTGTTCCTTATAACCGCTATTCAAATGTCACACAGAGGAGCTGAGTCACACAGGAAGAGAGTGCACCAACTTACAGGAACCGAAGATGTCTAAATTACTCACTAGACCCCCCCTTGTATTTGTTGTCACGCACATGTAACCATCTATGAATATAGCTGCACACATCAATTAGACGCTTTCACAATGATGTAGGTCAGAGGATGCGGCTCCGAACACATCGACACGCTTCTGAGAACGCGTCGCTAATTTTGTCTTACTTTCATTATGACGGCTTATTGGGGCCATTGTAGGTTAAATTCAAAATATATGTGTCATATATGTGTCAGAGCCAGGGGGGGTCAAGTGAGATCAACTTAAATTTGAGAGGAACAAACTCACAAGCTTACATTTACGAAGTTACTCTTTGGCGGAAATTAAAAAAAAGGGAAATTCTCGGAGATTAAAGAAGTACATTTCTATTTGCAAATGTGTGACTTTGAAATCTTTGAATATATAACAAAAAAAAAAGTGTTTTTCTCTGGATATTAAGCCCCTACACAAAGATCGTTCATTAATTTCCCCAACTAAAGTGGCTCTAATATACTGCATGTGCATACGTTAAAGAATAACATGTTAAACAATGGAGTTGTACATGTAGTTGTGTGCGTCTGTGTGTGTGTGTGTGTCGAGCGATAAAAGACGACTTCCTGCTCGGACACCAGTTCCCTGACCCCTCAGACGCCCGTCGGCCTCCTCTCCGCCGTGACAATGAACCCACGGAAAGCATCTTTTAAAAAAAAGCGCAGCCGCAGCTTTCTCTGCTGCAGCTGCTTCCTGCTGCGTCCGGGCCCTCGCCACCCTTCACTGCCGCACAAGTAGGTCACTGCGTCTGACAGGAAGTGCCAGGTAGGACAGACGGACCGCTTCCTGTTGCGGTTCGCTGACCAAGTCTGGAAGGGTTTGACTCAAAAACGACGTAGCGCATCCGTGATGAAGCGTGAGGGCAAACAAAGAGGTTTGAAGAGCATTTAGTTCAGAACAAAAGAGAATGAGCTCATTCTTGTTTGTATTCCAGAGAAATTTTAAAAGGTAACTGTCGCCTCGGGAAACTAGAATAGCGGTGACTAAACAACTCCCGTCTGTCCGTCACTAAAATGTATATTTCCGGGAAGGAAATGGCGTGTGAAGCGTTTCTGTTTGCTCTCCAGACATTTGGGGACATGAATGGTGCACAAGCTCAGGATGGAAGCCTGGACCGCATTACCCAGGGTGCCGTGGGGCTCTTAAAATATATCAACCGTTTTCTGCTCGATGGCTACGGGCAAAGCTCCAGATAGAGACTGAACCCTCGGGGGCTTTGTCACGTTGTCGCCGCGTTTCCATTCAAGTTTTCGGGGCAAAAAGTTCTGAATTGTTGCAACAAAAAAAAGAAACGTAAAGGAGAAGGTGTGAAGTTTCCACCAGCTGGTAGTTTGGTCAGAAGTTGGGGGAATGGGCCTTTTGAAGTTGCAAAAGAGAGAGAGGACTTCAGGAATGTGTGTCAATCAGGCGAGTTTGAATAGTTATTTCACGTCGGCGGATATCGGCCATGTTTCAGGAGACGAAGGCGAAATAAATACAAATATAAATCCGAGGTAAAAGATGGCTACGTCAGAATTTAGTCGGCAAAGGCGTTTTTCCATCATCCATCAGTTTTTTTGCGCCATTGATCAAATTTTGACGTTTCTGTGCAGCGTTTTCTAAAAAGAGTTCATTCTCTGGGCCTCCGAAGACAAATCATCAGGAGAACGTGCAGCAGATCGAAGCGGAGACCCTTAAAAGGCAAACTTCACGCTGACGTTTCAAAACATTTAAAAAAAGAACGTCGGCCGAAGCTCCGAGGACGTTGGCGCTCTCGGCTGCTTGGAGCTCCGCCTCCGCTCATCTCTGCTGTCAGGTCCTTTCTGCTCAAACTGCCGAAGCTAAAGTGATCGCAGATGTGTGTTCCCGCTGAGGCTGGGCCAATCAGAGCGGGCGTCAGGGACTGTAAAACTAACCTCAGCCGCCTTGATCGGCAGGGGTTTTGGAAATGATATATACACACATATGTGTGTGTGTGTGTGTGTGTGTGTGTGTGTGTGTGGAGGAGCCGAGGTTGGATTAAACCCCCGCTCGTCCCGGGCCAAGAAGTAGACAAGGCTCCTCTCTCCCGTCACTTCCCTCCTCCTCTGCTGCAGCTCACAGGTCCGGCTCAGACTTTTTGACATTTCTTTCTCCTCCTCCTTGTCAGAGCCCATCGGCTGCAGGAGCGCTCGTTTTGCACACAGCCTATTGTGAATTTCTTGTGTGTGTGTGTGTGTGTGTGTGTGTGTGTGTGTGTATCTTAGCTATGCCAAGGTCTGCCCAGGCGCCACTACTACAAGGTCTTGCTACATTTTTATGAATGTAATCCTTTCCACGCTCACGATCTGGATCGAGTAGAAAGGTACGGCTGTGTGTGTGTGTGTGTGTGTGTGTGTGTGTGTGTGTGTGTGTGTGTCTTTCCATGCGTTTCCCAGAGGCAGCAGAGTTTAAACGGGGGCCCGCTGTGCTGATAGAACCAGAGCCACCAAATAAAAAATGTAAAAACCCAAATAATTAACAGCCTCGTTCCTGTTTTCAAAGCCTAATCCTCCTCTTCTTTTTATTTTTTTTAAATTTCTTTTGCACTCCCTCTATTTTTTCCTCTCGACCCCTCGGTTTTACATTTTCCTCGGCTCCCGTCTAGCTTAGCGTAACGACGAGGGTTACGAAAAATCATCTGGCAACGGCTGCGACGGTACGTCACAAACGTAGTGGAGGAGGTGGCACACACACACACACACACACACACACACACACTCGCATACTCCTGAACTAGGCCCGACTCCAAGCAATATGTTATTCATTAAATAGGAATCAGGGAAAAGTGCTGTACTTTCTTTGAAGGTTTGGTTCGATCGTCGGATCTCCGATCAATTATAGAAAAGTCTCAAAGTATAGACATGAAATATACTTTTTCCAAGTTTGAATCCCGCGTCTTCGCGTTAAATGTTCATCTATCTCTCGTTGTGCCAAATGTGAGTCAACAAACTCAAATCTCTCGTCTTTTTGACTCATTCCTGCACTGATGGAAACATCCTCCAATGCAATGAGACTTTCGGGGGCGACGAGCTGCAGTTAGCGAACAGAGCGGGAGGAGGTGTGTGTGTGTGTGTGTGTGTGTGTGCAGTGCACTCACTATGCAGTAGGCCACCAGGGCGCCCTGCACGAAGCCCGCCAGCACGTCCGTCGGGTGGTGCTTGTGGTCGGAGACGCGCGACAGGCCGGTGTAGAAGGCCATCATCAGCAGGGTGAACTGGAGCAGCGGGCGGAGGAGGCGGGCGCCGCGCCACGAGAACCTGGACTGGAGGTAGAACTGTGGAGGGAGGGAGAGAGAGAGAGAGAGGGAGGGAGAGAGAGAGGGGATGGAGAGAGAGAGAGAGAGAGAGGGAGGGAGAGAGAGAGGGGATGGAGAGAGAGAGAGAGGGAGAGACGTTTCATTTATACGGCGGGATAAAATGCTTTGACATGCAAATAATGTGAAAGATAGAACCCTTACACACTGGACACCTGCTGTGTGTGTGTGTGTGTGTGTGTGTGTGTGTGTGTGTGTGTGTGTGTGTGTTATTACTGTCCGAGAGGTCTAGACTGAATCAAAGTGGGCCAGACCCGCAAAGAAACACATATAATCTCTCCCACAACACACACACACTCACACAGACACACACACTGGGACCCGGACATGACTGATTCATGGTTCAAGATCCCAGCTGTAAAAACAGTACGGCCACAGAGACACACACACACACACACACACACACACACACACTTTCACATCCCTTGCCATGAACGTTTCAGCACTTTGTTGGGATGAACTCTCTCCCCTCTCTTAGAGTAAATAGAAGGACAAAGCGGATGCTCTCTGCCTGCAGACCCCCTCCCACAAAAAGAAACCCATCTCCTGGGTCACGATGAAGACCGAGAGGCAAAACAGGAAAGTCCAAGGCCGCTTTTCAGCCGCTCGCCCAAGTGCAAACGCACATGCACGGCCTCTCTCTCTCTCTCTCTCTCTCTGCATACTTATAGACATCCTGTGTTTCTGCGTATACCCTCAACTTCCTGTCTCTCGCACCCAGAGACGAGAGGAGCTGGGAGGGGCCTTACAATCAGCTCACAATACCTACAGCGAGCAGCCCCCCCCCCCCCCCCCCCCCCCCCCCCCCTCCCCCCCCCCTCCCTCTGTAGGTGTGGACGTAAAGCTCCCTCGCTTCCTCCACGACACTCGGTGTCATTGTTCGTCTCCTTCGAGGAAGCAGAGGAAGCGATCCCTCCCATCCCATCCCAGCCTCTCCTCCTCCTCCTCCTGTTTAGACTCCGGGCTTCCTCCGCCGCGGTTCTCAGGTACGACCGATAAGCGCTTTTGTCCGTGACGTCCTGCAGACCCCCTCACACGACTTCCTCAAGCCTCTCGATGGAGGGTCGTCGCAGGAGAAAGAGGAGGAGAGTATCCTGATTGGAGGTCGGCGAGTAAACCCAAACGACCCGGTCCGAAACATCCAGAGGGGTAACGACCTTTTAATATCTCAAAATGCATCCATAAATCCAACTCCAGAGGGGAAAAAGGCGCCTTTCTGACCCCTTCCCCCCTTAACATAATGCGTAGCGTCTCAAATATATTTTTGCAAAAACAACAATAAAACATAAACGACATAAAAGGAGTCCCGGCAGATTTCCCATGACAGACGGAGACGAGAGCGACACAGAGTCTGGTGGTTTCCGAGAAGGAATCCGTCTCGAGACATCTTCGCCCTCCGACTCTGACTCGCCATTCAATAAAAGAAAACACACACACACACACACACACACAACAAAGTGAGAGAGAATGTGTGTGAGGGCTCGTTCTGCACGCCCCCCTTTCCCATGCTCTCCTCCACCATGAGAGACAAAAGCATAACTGTGGTTCAGACCACTTTTATTACAAAAAACAAACATATTGTGTTTAATTCACAATGTTTGTGTCTATTTGCATCAGTGGATTTTGCAAATAAATCCACAAAGGTTACCATTGTGCACTTTTAAGCTTGTAATACAAAACATAATAGTCTTAATGTCAGTTATCAACTGGGACGGGTGATATGTATCCGTCATGTTTCCTCAGCTAGCTGCTTGTGAAACACAAGAATACTTATTTCAAAAGGTCGGGTCGTGTTTGTGTCAACGAGATCTGGTGGTTTTAAAGAGACAGCTGTAGTCGCGCGTCTCAAAAAGGCGGTCTGGCGGCAAATAATCTAAATATAGCGACGCACTTTAACTGAAATGTGGCAAAAACAAATGCGTTACTGCTGCCCACGTCCAGACGCTTTATCGCTTTTCAGCAGGAAAGTGAAGAAGCTATATGAGTCACTTTAAAGCTACGAGACACTGATTATTACATCGCATACGCAAAATCCGAAATAACTTCTTAACCTTATTTAGCTCATTTTGCTAACGGCTAAGTGGGTCAACGTAGACGGAGGTGGGAGCGAGGGCGAAGGGGTTCTACGAGACGTCGCATGACTCGTTTTCAGCCGGCAAAAAACACCCAAATTCCACAGATTCCTTTTTCCAAAAGGAAAGCCTCCACTGTGGGCTTTGTTTCAGGCTGCTTGGACGTTCCAAAACACCCACTGCAAACATACAGCACAACCTCTCTCTCTCTCTCTCTCTCTCTCTCTCTCTCCCACAGCCTCCTGGCTTGCAGTCCTGAGCTCGCCGCCACAGCTGGAACATCGGGTCTCCGACTAGTGTGTCACTGTGGTCTGGACGCCTCACGTGTCCGTTCCCGCTCTTCCTTCTCGTGCGTCGGTTCACCCAGAGGCCGGGAAATACCCGAGAAAAAAAACACCAGAACTTCTCCCGTCAGCCCGCCGTGAGAACCGGGACCACCTTGAAACCAGCCGAACCCAAAACATTGACTCTCTCAGCCCAAATCTCTTCAAAGGCAAAGGAAGGAGACGATTGGGGGAGCTGCGAGCTGGCAATCGCCTGTGTGTGTGTGTGTGTGTGTGTGTGCGTACGTGCATGAATGTGTGTGTGTGTGTAATTAAATTATTTGAAGCACGAAATGCCTCGAGGGGGCTGAGCCCCACCCGACACCCGCAACAGGTGGAGCGAGGGGGAGAGGTTGAGGGGAAGTGGGAGAGGACAGGAAGTGCACGCGCGCAGCTGCTTTTTTAAGAAAAACAGGAGGAGTGGATCCATCCGATCTCTCGGAGGATTAAAAAAAGAGAATAGAGCTCTTCATAAAGTCGAGCGAGGAGTGTAAGCCACGGCCCTGCCTTTGTGTTTTCTCCCACGACTCCCTCTGCAATCTGTGAGCCATTGTTTCTGTGTGTGCTTGCATGAGTGTGAGTGTGTTGTGTGTGCTTTCATAGCTACTTACAGCCAGGTAGAGCATGGTAAACATTGAAAAGGAGGCATGTCCTGAGAAGAAGGATTTCCTGTGGAATAAAGATGAATCCTCAGTCAGTGGTGTGTTTCTAAAACTGGCATAAATACTGTCTGTTGTGCGCGGCGCCGGCGTTCACCTGGCCTCCTGTACGTCGCTCTCGTCGCCAGTGCAGTTGTAGTTGGTGATGTATCCCACTGAGCAGTCGATGGTGGAGAAGTCCGGCTTACACACATCTAAGAAGTGGGGCCTCATGCGGCCCACCGACACCTTGGCGATGTCGGTGAACGACTGGCTGACGGCACATCCGAAGAGAAACACGCCCATCTGCAAGAAGATCAGTGATTAGACGCAATACCGCTGTAGCCGTCTATGATTGACGTCATTTCTGAAATGATGGGTCCTAGATTTTACACGGTGAAGCAGGCTTCTCGTTTCTTGCCGTTGCGTTTGTGCCTAAAGTGGCAGCTGTTTGCGAACAGACTTTACCAGCTGCTACGAGCGAGCTAATTAAGCTAACGTTAGCAGAACAAATTGGTGGGATGCCGTCTCCTGCGGCCGGTCCACGTGGAAGACATGGAAATACACGTATTCCTATTATGTTGCAGTGAAAAGCTATTTAGTCATAGCCTAGGGGAAACAGACATTTCCTTCAAAGATAAACTTGTTTAGCTGCTTTGCTTAAAACTAGCGAGCTAACTAAGCTATCAAACGGCGTCTCTGGCTGATCTGTGTGGAAGACATGGAAATAAAATGGGAAAAATGGAAATAAAATAAACAGTATTGCTATCGTATAGTAGTCCAACGATATTTCTTCCGAGTGTGTATAAGCATTATAAGAAAAAATTGAAGAACATTAATTTCATTCAAATATAAACCTGTTTAGCTGGTTATCTCACATACTAGCTGGTTAATTGAGCTAACGATAGCTGTACAAATTGTGTTTGGAAACACCCGCCTCTGGCTGAACGTTTCCAGCCGACTTATTTTTGACTCAAAACAAACTGCTGTAACAGAAAATAATACACACACAGTATCCCTCTTCAGACAGCTCAGTTCATATTGACTCAACATGTGGAATAATCAAAAGCTGGTAAGGCCTTGTTGTTGCAAAGCTACGCTTGGGCAATCGGAGTGAAGCAGTCGATGTATGCAAATATAACCTGAACAGGTGTGAAAGCACGCTTATGGAGAGCTGACCTGCTTGTAGAGGGCGGCCACGTAGGGATTCCCGACGAAAGACTTGGTTCCCTCTCGCAGATGGTGAATCCTGAAGCATTCTCCAATCACGATCTAAGAGGAATTGATTTGTTTCTTTGAGATAAACAGACAACATTGATCACAGGTGGGAGACACATGCTAGCTGGATCCTACAGTCTCACAGTTTTAGGTTTAGATACAGATTACCATGCAGTAAAGAACAAAAAAAAAATACTGTATACCGTAAACGTCGGGTTACGAGCCGCTACCACCTTCGGTCAGTGTCCCCGTTAGCTCCCCGCTGTAGCCAGCTGGGGCTCCTGCTAGCGCTCCGTTACTTCCCGCTAACTTCCGCTAGCTCCCCGAAAGCCATCGAAGGTAGCGGGACCAGGCTCGACACCCGACTTGGGCAGAGGGGACACGGGCAGTAGCTAGCAGCTGCTAGCTTGCGACAGCGGGGACACGACCTGTAGCAACCCGACGTTTACGGTATGTAACTTTTGAGTGTTTATCATGCAGGAAATCTAATTGACTGAAGTCAGACTGAGTGAAAAGGACGTGTGAAGGAGAGACAGGAGAGACAGAATGAGTGAGAGTCACACAAAGACAAACAATGAGCATGGCCTGCCTTTCCCTCAGGCAGTTTGGATGGGATTAATGGGTGGTGATGCTGCGTTTAATGATGTGATGGGGGCCTCTTTGTATGTGGGATATGAAGGATAATGAGACAGAGGAAAAACATGAGAACAAATAATCCAGACTTGGTGAAAACATCTCCGTCAGACTGACCTGACTTTGATGTAAAGAGGGTTTCTATCGGGGCGAACGGGCTGCTTTAAGGCGTAAGTCGAGTGGGCCTAACGTTGAACCCTGTGGTATTCCAGCCATGAGGTTTCAAGTAGTTTTGAGGCCCATGGATAGGGGGGCGGCTTACACCGAATCCAACCCTCGAGGCACGGAGATGTCAATCATATATCTGAACCACCTTGGGGTGTCTGACTGACGGGCCGGCTGCTCCCCACCACCAACCCCCCGACCCTTTCCTTCCTCTTTCCACACACAGGGCTTCAGTCTCACTCACTCTCCATCTCTCAGGAAAATATTTACCTGCCCGTCTCTGAGCGCAGCGCAAGCCTCGCAGTGCTCTGAACGCAAAAAAAAATCGCATTCAGGCTTTTAAAAGTGCGCGCATCTTGCAGGCCGCAAGTTAATAAACACACACTGTTTGTGTATTTACATGCATTGTTTGGCCCAGATTAAAACACACCTATCCTGCCGGTTGTGTGCTCAGCTGGCCGGCTCACAGCCAAGGGAAACAAACACGGCGGTGTATAAAGTGTGTGTGTCTTTGCTATTGTCAATGAGTTGTTTTGATCCGGGCTTGAGATTAGGACCACAGGAGGCCGATAAAGGACAGAGGAGTTTATTTGGGTTGTCAGCGTTTGCATTCAAGCCTCTCCGCCGCTTCTCCGTCTTGGTTTATTGCCGTTTGTCGGGTTCTTCTAAGCGCAGACAGAGTCTGTCACGGGTACTTTACAGAGGGCTCCATGGGCCGCCTGGCGGGGTTTATTTGGATCGGCGATGCTCGTCGAGCTCCGTCTCCGGATTGCTAACTCTTGTTTTTCACAGTGGAAAAAAAAGATCTGACCAGCGGGACCGTTGGGATTTCCCTTGCAGCGAAGATAAACAAGAGCCCCGCCACCCCAAACACCCCTCTGCTGGAATCTGCGTGCACGAGTGAGGCGTGCGTGTGCACCTGAGAAGGAACGGTGTCGGCATTGCAGTAGACGACGCCACTAATGAAACACAGCTGTGTGTGTGTGTGTGTGTGTGACACGCAAGCTTTGCCCACACGAGAACATGTGAGGGAACTAACAAGCGCGGCCTCCTGGTTCCAATAAGCAGAAGAGCTGAGCTTGTACACCATGTGTGTGTGTGTGTGTGTGTGTGTGTGTGTGTGTGTGCCCACCAAGCTAAAGGCGAGGAGGCGTCTTAGTCTGAGCGCCACATGGAGTCTGGGGGCTGTAAAGATCATCTCGCCGGACCACGTGGCACCGATTGACATGTTCATACCGCAGCACTCATTCTAACATGTTTCCACTAACCCCCCCTCCCTCACTCCCACCCACTAATTCGCTGGCACTACACCGGAGCTGTTCCCGCTCTGGGGGAGCAGCAGGAGTCAAGTGAAGGGAATGAGGAGCGAGCGCTGACACATTCACCCAAAGTAGTGTGCAGGGAAAGAGAGGGCACGGCGCCCGGGCAGCAGGGGGTCTGGAGGGTGGGAGGTACGAGGCGGGAGCAGGAGCTCGTAAAACGTCTTCCGGACGATCGGCTCGGGTTGTTGGAGGAAGAGGAGGAGGAAGAGGAGGGAGGAAGAGGAGGAGGGTCCTCTCACCACCACTGACTCGGTTGGTGGAGTAATAAAAACAGGCCATCACAAATGGCTCCGATGACTCAAAGAATAAAGTGTGACGAAGAATGAAAAGGGTAGGACACATAGAGCACACTCAGAGCAAAAAAAGTCTTTTAGAAAACGCTGCATGATAAGAAATCACTCAAACTTTATTTGAATTTTGTTATTAAAAGGGGCTATGTTAGTGAGGCTAATCTATATGGGGCTAAGAGTTGAAAAAAAAGTATAAAGAAGTGACTTTAAATTGGAGTAAAAGCAGCAAACAAAGGGAGGTGTAAAAAGGTCGACTTACAGAGAAGATGGCAATAAGAATGCCGACACCACAAAGCACGGCGTCGCTAATGGTGTCTCCCTCTTTTCGGGGGAAGCGGATGGACTCGTCCGAACAGTAAAACCCGCGCTGGTACGGCTTTATGGTGCTAGTCTCAATGATCAGGAAAGGCAGGCTAGCTACAGAGGACACAAGAGGGGGGAGCGAGGAGAGAGGAAGAGGAGAAAGAAAAAAGAAGGTCAGTGACACGGACATAAACAGAGGGGAGCACAAGGAGCACGCCGGCCGCCGGGGGGGTCACGGGGGGACGTGGCAGAAGTGGGCGGGGCTTGAGGTCATCACATAAGGTCGACCAGTGTGTGGGTTTCCAAAAAAAAAAACAGATGCAACTGGCACCATAAATAAGCTAAGACTTCAGAGTTCACTCCACCACCGTGACCCATCAGCCGTCCCTGTTTCTGCCCTCAGTGTTCCCACTGGACCCCCAAAGCCGGGTGCTCTTTGTGCGTGCGAAGGGGGGTCATGACTTACGGACACCGCGGGCAGTGTCAACCCGACGGCAGTGAGCACCGAGGACGGGACGGTGCTGCTCTTGTAGGGGAACCTCAGGCTGGCGTCGCTGCAGTAGAGACCCCTCTGGTACGGGCGAACAGAGGAGCGGTGCAGAACCAGGCTGGGCAGCATTGCTATATATATACACACACACACACACACACACACACACACGCACATGAATGCATGTGTGAACCCACGCGCACAAACATACACACAGGGCTGACGCACCTAATACAGGGAATAATACAGTCATCGCCACTTACCTGCAAGCTGCAGAAAGAACATCGCGTTAAAACACACTATAAAAGTCATTCACGTGTGTGTGTGTGTGTGTGTGTGTGTGTCACGCTAACATTAAATCAGGACGTTTGCTGAGCAAACACCCTCCTGCTGCTGCTGTTGACCCTGCGACACCAAGCTAAAGAGACTTGAGGTTAATTCTGCAGCTTTAGGAGACAGAGCCTAATACACACTGGCATTCAGGGCCATGGGGGTCCCATCATGAGAGACAAAGACACCCATCAACAGGTACTCTGTCAACATGTGGTGAGAGTGTTGAGGGTCACAGGGGAACAGAGAGCCATTCCAGGTAGACCCCCCTTATAGAAACCACTTGCATGAAGCCGTTAGCTTAGCAAACTGAAACCCTCACTTCGGTTGAATCAAAGCCGAAGACTTCTCTGTTTGTCTCTATTTTATACCTGACTTATTCTATCTTAGCTTGCTACATGTTTTCTTATTCTCTTGGCTTTTAAATTGTATTTAAATGAAGTTTTTTGAGTGAACTTTTTGATATATTGCGATAGAAAGGCCACACACTGCGTTTTCCTTCAAGAAATTTTTGGAAAACTGACAAGAACGCACCACTAATTATGCATAACATCTAACTGAAAGGACGTTTAGAAATTAATTATACAAATATTTGCATGTAAAGTATGAATTAAAAACCAATACAATGTATGACGAAATACATGATGGCAGAATAAACAGCATTATAACATTGGTGTTTTTAAGAAATAAAGAGACACGTTTTGATCTTCCATCGTCTGCATCATTCTGTTTTATATTATCATGTCCTGTAACGCACAATTATATAGTTTCCTCATTTATGTTGTTTATTTATGTTGTATATATGTTGTTTATATGCTGTTTATATGTTATATGTTGTCTATTTTTATTTTTCTTTTTGTAATATTCACTTCATGTCAGAAGAGAAACACAATTTCAGTTTCATGTTTGCACAAGTGACAATAAAACTGACTTTGACTTTTGACTTTGATTATATCAGAGGAATAAAAGGGTCTTTAAATGGACGATAACATTGTTTATCGCAATCCTTTCTGGGTCGATGTATCCTGCCGGGCCTGACTGGAGGAGCTCGTCCAGCCACATCAACAACATGCTCAAAGTTAAACAACGCACCCACATTCTAGTCTGACGACGCGGAAAATAAATACATATCTCCAAAATCAAAAGTACCACAAATACAGGCGTGCAAACTCTGGCAGGGACTTTCCTTTAGGGGATTTCAAAGCGTGTGAATAACCAAGAAAGAAAACTAAGCCCACCCAACTCTGGAAACATATGTTTTGGCTGGAGAGCCTGGGTTGGCGTGCTGAACGTAAAGGGGAGGCGGCTACAGACGGCGAGGCGTCGTGAGGACGCACCAACACCCATCACACTGCACGGACTCACACATGCGGCTCATGCGGCCGGCCTCACATCACAGGGACTTTTTGACGTTTCTGGTCAGAAATGTACACACGAGCGTTGTGCTGGTGGAAGAGGGAGGAGGGGATTGTGTTACTGGTCTGTCCTCAAACAGCCTGCGGTCGCCAGGCAGACCTCAGAAACACTCTGATGCATTCTTGTGGACACGCTGAGGCGCTCAGGCTCCTCAAGCCTCCACACTGGGACCAGTGCTCCCACTCTGAGAGACAAGCAGTGTTGTCTCAGGTGTGAAGCCAGTCCGCGTCCACACCGACCGGCCGCCTGTTTGCATTAATATATATATTTATATTACATTATCTAATATATGTGTGGTTGTCACCACTCACATATGTTGTGGAAATGTCATGAAAGGTCGGTCTAATCTAAATTATACTAATGAAAATGTACAAAGACGAGACATACATGTGGTAAAAATACTGCGAAAACACACGGAAATCTGGAAAGGAGAACCTCTCTTTACACATGAGGAACGGATAAATATCATAAAGATATCTACAGCGTGGAAAGAATAACACTTCGCCTGAGACCGCAAGAACAAATGGGAGAAATGTATATAGGAATTATATACAGATAATGTACATGTATATATAAATGATAGACATATGCATATATAATGTATATATATATATATATATATATATATATATATATATATATATATATATATATATATATATATATATCGTGGATTTCTTTTTTTCTGTGATGCTGGTTCTTAAATGGACCTTGAGGTAAGATGTTTTTGTCAGCTGATGATTGTAAAATATATGTATATATATATATATATATATATATATATATATATATATATATATATATATATATATATATATATATATATATATATATACATATATATATATGTATGGACCTTGAGGTAAGATGTTTTTGTCAGCTGATGATAGTAAAATATATGTATATATATATGTATATATATATATATATATATATATATATATATATATATATATATATATACATATATATATATACATATATATATATATATATATATGTATATATATATATATACATATATATATATATATACATATATATATACATATATATATATATATATATATATATATATATATATATATATATATATATATATATATATATATATATATATGTAAGGGGCCACTGAAAACGGCACAAAGCGTTTCTCGCCTTTTTCTTTAGTTTTTAGTGTAATTTAGTGTATCTCCCTCTCTCTCTCTCTCTCTCTCTCTCTCTCTCTCTCTCTCTCTCCCCCAGCAGATGGGACACCTGCACAAACAGGGTGCAGTGCCAGGGCCGGACCGGGCCTCTGGGTGGTGGACCCTCCTCTGTAGCCCTGCAGGCGGGGGTCAGCGCTGGGTGAGCCAGTTCACTGAATCCTGTCTGCTTTTTAACTTCAACGCCCCCGTGAACGAGGAGCGGTTCACACCTTAAAAACACCGTTGAGTCCAACGCACAAGATGTGTTCTGCAGGCTAAAAAAAGAAGACTTTCCCTGAAATCAGATCCGATCTCTGCTCTTCCAGTTTCTCCTTCTTCCCTCACTTTCTCCTTCCCTCCACTCTGGCCTACTTGTGGAGTGAGGGGGGGATTCACATGCTAATGAGGAGAAGTGAAAGGAGGTCATGGGCTTAACAGACATGGGAAACACACACACACACACACACACACACACACTGGTGCTTAAAAAGGCTAAACGGATCAGAGAGCACCATGGGAAACGCAGGAGCTGACCGGCTGAAAGACAGACAGAGGAACGTGAGAGCGAGCGATCGAGCACCTCGACACGATCTATGGAGTAAGTTTGAAAAGCCCCTCTGTCCGCTGATGCTTCCTTTAGATGCCCCCCCCCCCCCCTTCCCCCCCACCAGCATCAGTCCACGCTCCCCTCAGCACAAGTCAAAACTCCACGGCCTCAAGAAATATGACCTCTTTAATGGCAGCGGGATAAAGAGCGGGGTGACCCCTCAGAGGAGCCGCCGACCCAGAGAGAGAGAAGGAAGGAGGGGGGGAGGGGCAAGAGAAAGAGGTGGGCGAGGTCCCGCGGGGCGCCAGTGATTTAAAAAACAACTACTTTACAGGCTCTGTCAGGAGGTCAGCGACACGCGGAGATGCCTGAGATCCTCAAACCGCCGCCGAAGAAGGCGGAGCACCAGAGACAGTTGAATAAAGTTTTTTTGCTTCAGATTTAAACTTTAAACTTTTTAACTAACTATTTAAACAATGCATCTGTTACTTTAAGCTAACTTCTAGCTAACTACTTATTTATCCATTCACTATTTCAACTGTTTATCCATAACTTTCTTTGGCCTTTTTGACCCGTGGATCTCTGCTGTTGACCTTTTCTGTGTTATTTCACCCATAATGCATTGCATGACAGGCAATCGTACATTGGTCCAGCTTTACGCTGCAGGTCAACGTACTGTGAGCGTCTCTGGTGTGACTTCATGTTATATTCAGGACAAAGAGCCCTCCCGCTCCTGCTTTACTTCCACTATCGACACACAGGAAACTGAATGCCCAGTTCTGCGTCACGTCAAACTATTTTCACCCTTTTGTTGTTGTGTGTTTTCTTGCCTTCCTGGAGACGTTCTGAGCTTTCAGAGCCAATGAGCCGTTTGAGAAAAAGCGGCACGACCAGGCGTCTGAGAATAATTGGAGCCTTTAAAGAACGGGAAATAAGGCCTGCACACATCCTGAGTGGGGGCTCGGTGAATTTGGGGGAACAATTCTATTTGACTTATCAGATCCCGTCATGCATTTCTCTCCAAGAGTACAAGGAGACGCGCAGCGGACCATGAAAGACTGCGCACCGCCGGTCCGATAAAGAGAGAGAGAATGTGTGCAAAAGAAAAGAGAGAGAGAGAGAGAGAGAGAGAGAGAGAGAGAGAGAGAGAGAGAGGAATTTCTTTTGGCTGATGCAAAAGGTCATTGCAGGGTTTTGTGTGTGCGTGTTGCACTTATTTATCCCGTCTATAAATCCACATGTTCACGCTCCACTGCTAACCCCATGCTTTAAAGATACGGTTTGTGTGCATATGTTTGTGTGTGTGTGTGTGTGTGTGTGTGTGTGTGTGTGTGTGTGAGAGAGATTATCCAGCCGGAGCCCCGTTTGATTGGCTTTGGAGTTCAATTTGGTCCAGCGAGTGAGCGCTCAGATTAGCGGCGCTAACACGACATGATTCCACCGACACAAAAGAGCTAAAGACATTAAATCTTTACTACAAAGTTAGAACTTGTTATGATTTTGCATCTTCATGCATTTCACCAGCGCTCAACAATATCAGGGCCAAAAAGCTGTATGTTCCTCTCCAACTTAAGACGGACGACACCGGACATAATGGCTATTCTTATGGGCAGCTAACGCTAATTTCCCCGTGACGTGGCCCCTTCCCCCGGGATCCGCCGTTGGCGTTTTTAATGGGCTTTCAGGATCAGAAGTAGAATGACGTGGTGGTTATGGCGAGCGAGCGGGAGAGCCGGCGGTCCGTGTGAGGGAGGCGGAGCCGGGCAGAGGAAGAGGCATTGTGGCCCTAATGGAGGATTTCCTCCTCCTGTCTCTCAAGCACACACCGTGTGACCCGTCCTGACCGGGAATGCAGAGGAAGGCTAGAGAGGGCGGAGGGGGATCCACTCCATAGCGATCAATCACTCCTCCTCTCTTCTTCTCTGCTCGTTGTGTCCTCATTAATCTGCAACAATTCAGATGGCTGGCGAGGGATTTAGTCTGTTCATCAAACTTCAGTTAATGCATCCTAAGTCACACTTTTTTTTTTAAATATTTATATTGATTTGTTCTTTGGTCATAGTTCCTTTGCACGTTCTTTGGACAATTTAGCAAATTTTCTCCTAAAACGCGCTAAAAACTGCACATCTTTTTCATTTTAATTCAGATATATTATCCATCTTTTTAGAGAATTTCTCTAATTTTCTGTAAAAGAAAACACTTACGGTTACGGTTTTGAAAAGAATATGATGGTTTGTGTGAAAATATTAACGTGACATCCATAGATAACGACCTGATCTGTGTGTGTGTGTATGTGTGTGTGTGTGTGTGTGTGTGTGTGTGTTATGATAGTGAAACCTGGATAATGTGTACAGATCCATTACCTTCACTCATCTAATTCAGGGAAGTTTCTTGTGGAAACCTTTGACACACACACACACACACACACACACACACACACACACACACACACACACACACACACACACACACCCTGCAACATAACCTACGTCGCTAAAGGACATTCTGAAGGAAGCTAAAAAATAAGTATGTACAGATATTATGTTGTGGTTATTTGATATGTGTGTGACTCTGTGTGTGTGTGTGTGTGTGTGTGTGTGTGTGTGTGTGTGTGTGTGTGTGTGTGTGTGTGTGTGTGTGTTCTTCGAGTGTATCTGAGGGATCAGAGGGAATGAGTGGCTCAGTTCCAGGTACACTTGCTGTACCACCTCACCCTACCACACTCTTTAGCCAGAGGAAGATTCAGTGTGTCCAAAAAAATAAAATAAAACTTTTTGCATGCTTTCCTGGCTGTTCTGACCCACAATCCTTTGCGCAGCAGCTATACGAGCAAGAAGATCAAAGTTCAAGTAGTATGTGATGAGATTGTTTCATCCTATACGTCATTATTAAGTTATTAAAACAACACATTTAGAGAGGGCACAACTCAAGCGCTGCGTGACCTATGTTTTATTTTTATTTTTTAAATACTAGTCACACACACAGATGCCGTTAAGCCCACACGGTTCACTTCATCCGGAGGTCGCTGTGAGCCACGAGCATGTGTGGCGTTCCAGACATTTGGGAACACAGAGCGCGGGTTCACGGCGAGGCCCTGGAAGTATAGCTAGGGTCAAAGGTCAGTGATGTGACACAGATCTAGGATTATACTGCGACATGCACGCCACCGTAACACCGCATTATATCTGTGAGAGCCTGTGTGTGTGTGTGTGTGTGGCTATGTGGGTGTTAAAAGTGGATTACTGTGTGGTTCCTCTGGCGACTTCAGCAAAGCCTTTTCTCAAACATTTCTGAGTTGTGACCACAAAGGGCTTTCAAGAAAAATGCTCTCGCAATCCAAATAAACAAACTGGGCTCCATAAAAACCACCCAGGTTTGTATCCACACGCCTAATCACTGTTTAGGAAAAATATACATTTACAAACACACACACACACACACACACACACACACACACACACACACACACACATACACACACACACACACATATGTGCACCGATACAGGTGTTCGAGCCCTGGATATCAGTCCTTTGTTTCCCCGAGCTGCTGATGTGTGTACACATGTACAAAGCTCACACACACACACACACACACACACACACACACACACACACACACACACACACACAGAGGAGTGGCTGAGCTCAGCAGAGTGGATCCTTTCTCCTCCCGTCTGTGTGAATGCTGCAGCGACCGGGGGGCCGCTGGCTGAAGCATGTGCTTACTCAGAGAGATTTTATTCACAGGAATAAATGCCCCCCTCCCAAAAACACTCTTTAGGTGACTTTTTACCAGCAGGCACCTGCCAGGGCAGCCTCTGAACGGTTAGTTTTGATGCTGTTTTTAGGGAAAGCCACAAGAGATTGACTCCACTTCTCTTGATGTATTCCCTCAGTAAACATTGTAAACATGAGTTTATGTCTCAATCTCTAGTTTCAAGTCTTCTTCAATACAGCATGATGTTCATTTAGTAAATTATGGTCATTTAGAGTCAAACAGACCATAAAGCAGGGGATGCTTTAGGGCGGGGCTACAAGGTGATTGACAGGTCGACACCAGAGACGTAATAAACTCTAAATATTGTCCCTTCCATTCACTGGTTGCAGAAAAAAAACAAGATGGCGACGGCCAAAAGGCTGAACTCAAGGCTTCAAAGCCCACTAACCAATGTGTGATGTACAGTCTATGAGAACAAGGGGAAAGTGTCAAGGAGAAGAAAACTGCGAGATTTGTCGCAAAGTATGATTGTCAACATAATACAGACAGAAAATAGTATTCAAAGTTATTTTTCCAGAAACTGTACTGTTGAAGGATGTCCCTTCGTGGGGATAGAAGAAGGGGTCCCTTCAGGGGAAAGGTTGGGAGCCACTGGAGCAGAAGATATCGAAAAAAAAAAAAGATCAGTTACAATCATCAGAGCGAGGCCGAGCGCCCAGCTGCCCCGGTGAGGGGAAACCTGAGCGGCCCCCGGGGGCCGGATCGGGCTGGCTGGCTGGGCGTGTCTCTGCTGTTGCCATAATGGCATTATTACCCCCCTGGGGACAAAAGCCTGGTGGAGAGAAGAGAGGAGAAGTGGAGTCTTTGAAACCCGACGCCTCCGTCTGGATGACGCCCCCCTCTTTAAACTTTCCTCCCTTTCTTGCGCTCCCTTCCCCTCGTCCTGCACACATCGCGTTCATCCCAAGACAATGGGCGCTAAATGGGAGCGCCGGTGTGAATGTTCTGCGTTAGCAGCGCAAAGTGGATCATCCTCTTCTCCTCTGTATGGAAACAGGATGGGGCTCAGATAAGACCCAGTAAAGAGGCCATGGAGATGTCCGCCGGGGCCACAGCCGGGCAGATAACCACAGCGAACCCCGACAGATAATGGAGCGGCCCTCGGGCGGCCGGGCCGAGGACGGGCCTCCCTCTCCCGCTCCCTCGTCTCCACCTCATTCCCTTCTCCCACTTCATCCGCCTCCTGTCTGCCGCCGGCCCGTTGGTCCATCGTTAGCGGAACAAAGAGCGAGCCGAGATGCATCAAAAGGGGGTATTGTTCTCGGGGAAACAGTGAAATCTCCCTAACCCCTAACCACCCCCCTCCCTCTCACTCAGTCTCTGGTTGCGCACAGCATGCACACACACACACACACACACACACACAGATTGTCGCGGGCACAGCGGAGTCAGAGAAAGTGTCAGACAGAGGGGCCCTTGTGACAGCGGGGTAAGGGGCCCCCAGGCGAGGACAGTGAGATGTGATGAGGGCCGGCTGGCGATGATGAAGCGCTGCTGTATGAAGATCGCGCCGCCTCTGTTTCCTCATTTGCATTAAATGCTGAGTCGCCATTGTTGTTGGCTTTGTAAGCGGCTGCTCCCACGTTAACGAGCAGGACTCCATGAAGAGTTTGAGGTGGACCACTTTTCACCGGCTCAGTGCATGAAAAACAAATTTATAATTCTTATCTTTTATCAGCTGTATGCAATCACTGTGAGCTTTGCCAAACATGAACAAATGCACACAGAGAAAGAATGCTGAATCATCTTCTTTTATTATCAAGTCAGACTGGTTTTCCAGTGTGAAATATTGCTGACATTACACAAGCTCATTTTCAAACACCAAAAGACTGAAGCCATCTTCTTCTTCTTTCTCGTCTCTAGAGAAAGTTGCATGGATGAGGGAAAGGATGTTCGATGGATCCCGTATAGCGGGCAAAAGCTCCCAGGAAGGCCCATTTTTACATGGCAACCAAAGCAATGGAATAACATGATCTGTCACATGATGCCGATGGGCCCAAAAAGGTTTCTGTGAACCTGGAAAGGCAACTGTGTGAGAGCGAGAAAGCCCTTAAGAGTCGGGTGTGATGTAACGAGCTCACCAAAACTCCACAAACACTCATTTACAGCGCCCGCCGAAAACACTCAAACAGGCTTAAACTCACGCAAGAACGACTGCTAACAAGCGTTTATGGCAGGGTGCAGCCCGGTGATTCGGCCTTATCTAAATAAGCAGTTGGAGGGGTGTTTACCTGAGAGGGCTGTAATCACGGAGGAGAGAGGCAGAATGCTTTGCCGCGCCATTGTTGTCGGAGCGTAAACTACGAGCCGCTCGCTCACCCGTCGTCAAAAGTTCAGTCTTTTTATTGTGTCGTTTAATTGTTTGCCGGGACGGAGACGCCGGGGAGGACGAGTGTGTCTGTGGTTGCAAACCAGCGGAAAAGAGGCACAGGCACACGCAGTCCACGGGAACACACACACACACACACACACACACACACACACACACACACACACACACTCATTTACCCTCCAGGCTGTAGAGTCCCCACGGATGGGACACACACACGCTCGCCTCTAATCGCAGCCCTGCGCAGACATAAACCCCGGAGAGGCGGAGAGTTTGTCATTTAAATCACCGACAGACACACGTAGCACAATGTAGCACACACAGATATATTTTCTTTAAAAGGCACACTTAACACCGCGTGCATTCTTTAAGGACTACAGCAGCCTGGAGGCCACGACTGTTGTCATGAGCATCAGCTGATCTTTATCTTGTCACATAATCCCATGATGGTCTCCTGCCAGAGGAGCCTCCTCGCCTTCTTGAGAGTTCTGACCTCGCCTCGTCCTGCAGCCGCGGGGCCGCGAAAGGATCGCGGCGTAAATACCAACATCACGCATCGACTGTTGACTGATGTTGCCTATTCCTCTTTGCGTGTCCGCCTGCACTCGTCGAGCGCTCGGCCGGCTGTGCAGGAAATGTCACACAGGGAGCTCTGCAGGCACTCCTTCTGTACCGCCTGACCTTTGACCTCAGCTGACAAACGGAAGAGAAAAGACTAACAAGGAGCATCAACAGTGGGGCATAGCAATAGGTAATGAAAATGACCCAGTAGTACCTGCGACTAAATGTCCTAATGACTAACTGTGTTAACGGCTAACTGTCCTAACGGCTAACTGTCCTAACAGCTAACTGTCCTAACGGCTAACTGTCCTAACAGCTAACTGTCCTAACGGCTAACTGTCCTAACAGCTAAGTGTCCTAACAGCTAACTGTCCTAACAGCTAACTGTCTTAACAGCTAAGTGTCCTAACGGCTAACTGTCCTAACAGCTAAGTGTCCTAACAGCTAACTGTCCTAACAGCTAAGTGTCCTAACAGCTAAGTGTCCTAACAGCTAAGTGTCCTAACAGCTAACTGTCCTAACAGCTAAGTGTCCTAACAGCTAACTGTCCTAACAGCTAACTGTACTAACAGCTAACTGTCCTAACAGCTAAGTGTCCTAACAGCTAACTGTCCTAACGACTAACTTTCCTAACAACTAACTTTCCTAACGGCTAACTGTCCTAACGGCTAACTGTCCTGTGAATTTTGCCCTCAGGTTAAGGTTGGCGGGTTTGGGTTCGGGTGAGAGGGCCTCCCACTTGCTTTTTGATTACAGTTTTCTACCAGACACTTGGAAAAAGTCTTGTTGGTGTCGGGCAGATAGGTTTCTCAGCATCCAGTAAACTAACCACATCATATTGTGGGGAGACTCCATGCGCATGTCAAAGCGTCCTTGAGCGAGACAGGAACTCCCAAGTCGTGAAAGCCGAGTTAAATGCAGAGGTCACATTTCATGTATATGTATGGGAAGATAAAAATAAAAGTTTAGGAATTCGTCTGCCAACGCGCCCCCATTCCTCTCCATTAGTGCGAAGCCAGTTAAGTGGAGAGGGAAGGAAAGGAAAAGGAAAGGAAAGGGGGGTAGAGGGGAGAATGGAAATGGGATGTAAGGCACAAAAAAAGGAAAAAGGACAGGATTTCATTTCACAACCACACCTACCTCCGACCGACACTACCTTTCCGCTTCCCACCCTTTCCTGAGCTACACCACACACACTACACACTACACTACACACTACACTACACACACACACACACACACACACACACACACACACACACCGTGCCCCCTGGTTCACTCACTCCCCAATATTACGCCAGATGTCACATCAAGCGGCTCTGGACCGAGGCGCTGCAGATGAAGAATTTGAGAAATTCTGGAAAAAATATTTGGAGAGGATTGAAGTGGCTGAGGCCCAGAGAGGTAGAGGTTAAACCTCTCCAGCTTTAATGAGGAGAGGGGGGGTGGGGGGGGGGGGGGTGATGCCACAGAGGCAGGAGTGGAGTTGGGTCGGAGCCAGTTATGAAGCCGACCCTCGGGGGCCAAAAGGTTATTACGCTCCTCTAAAAAAAACTCCAAATCACGTCACCAAACACCTGACTGTATCTGAGATCAGAGCGGATAACGAGAAATCTGAGACGCTGATGGAAATGAAGGCAATCACGCTCCCTATATATATATAAACACACTCAGGCAGACCGTTTAAATCAACCTACAGGGTAAAAGTCAGAGGAGAAAATGAAGTTTGCACCCGAGAGCATTCCTGCTGCTGTGTTTATGCATCGTGATCAGCAGGGGAACACCCGTATTTTTATTGTTTGTATTGTTTGTGTGTGTGTGTGATTAAAGATGGCCCCTCAGATGTCATTTATGCAGACAGTCATTAGCCCCCTGAGGGTGTGTGTGTGTGTGCAGATTGACCACCTGTAGAAAGGTGTCACTGCACCAGCTGGCAGATATGAGCACTAATTAACAGTAACAAGATATTCATGCATTCATAGCTGCATGGGTGCCCATGCACACAGGATTCTTCTGATCCCTCTACACACCCGCATTCCTCACCCCTCATCCAGCACCCCCTGATAATACCCCCACCTCTCTCTCTCTCCACCTTTCTCCTCCTCTCTTTTATCCCCCTCTGTCCCTCCACCAAAATGTCTAACACCCCCTCTCTCCAAAGCACAACCACTAAAGTGGGCCAACCAATCAGCGCAGAGCTGCCAGGCTGCAGTTTAGCATGACAAAGGAACCATTTGCGTCTGTGTGTTTACATGCAATGCATGTGTGTGTGTGTGTGTGTTCCCGAATAACTGTTTTTTTTTTTTAACCAGAGAAGGAAGTCGGTTTATGCAGGAAATTCCCTCCACATGCGCCTCAAAGCTCATCTGCATTTATATGGCGCAGATGAAACGACGCATCTCTGTCTGAGGTTCTTAATGAGCAAAAAAAACCTGGAAAACTTTGCAAGCAGATCTGCTTCTCCTACTACAGCACTTTGTGTGGAGCGTGTGTGTGTGTGTGTGTGTGTGTGGAGGGGGGGGGGGGGGGGGGTGTGTGTGACATCCTGGGTGATAAAACTCTGCTCCTGTGTGGCTGAATGTTGCACATTTTCCATCACTACTGGTTTGCTGCCTCAGTTTCTCAAATAAAAAGATGTGTGCGAGGCTCCACCTGCTCCTCTCTCTAATGCACCGCTCACCACGCGGCCGTCTCTCTCTCTCGCGCGCGCTCTCTCTCTCTCTCTCTCTCTCTCTCTCTCTTTGCCACAACACATGCTTAAGCAATTATTCCAACGCAGTCCCCCCGGACAGAGAAAGAGAGAGAGAGAGAGAGAGAGAGAGAGAGAGAGAGAGAGAGAGAGAGAGAGAGAGAGAGAGAGAGAGAGAGAGAGAGAGAGAGAGGGGTTGAAGTGATAAGGAGGGGCAGCTGGCAGCGTTCTTGGAGAGTAATGTGTGGAAGTTGGGCGCAACTCCCATAATCCCATTTTTCAGAAAGAGAGAGAGAGACAGAAAGGAGAGACGGAGGGAGTGGAAACAAAAGGGAAGAGAAAGAGAGGGAGAGGGAGAGGGGGGGGGCACTGGAGCTCGACTCAAAAAAAGAGACTGGGCTACAGTGACAACAGCTTAAAAAAAAGAAAAAAGAAGAGGAAAGAGCCTGCAGCAACACATGGAGCCGCGCTCTGGGTCCGGACGCCAGAGGAATAACAAGTCAGGACACAAAAGCAGCAAAGACCCAATCAGCTCCGGATCAATACCTTCATTACGCATTGATTACTCTCTCATCGCCCTGTGCTGGACGGCTGGAGCTGCAGTGGCTCCTCTGGGGGAGTTTTATGAGGACGCACGGGGGCTATTTATTTAAATTAAAGAAAGGTTAACACCTGAAAGCATCCAGCCTGTTGGCAGCTCTGTGATCAATAACACGATCAATGCATTGTGTGATGACACCATTTAGTTTTTCATCTCACACGTGTGTCAGCCAGCAGCTTCTCTTAGTGGACACACACACACACACACACACACACACACACACACACACACACACACACACACACACACACACACACACGTCACTCACAGGTGGCTTCATTGTGAGTTTGCAGTATTATTATTTTCCACTATTAACTATGTTTTTGGGGTATTTATTCACCATTTACTATGTGTTTTTGTTGTTGTTGTTTTTAACAATGTGAGGGAGTGCTCCCAGGGTTGTGTGTGTGTGTGTGTGTGTGTGTGTGTGTGTGTGTGTGTATGTGTGTGTGTGCACGATAAGAGATGCAGTTGTCTTGTTGACGGATAACAGGCAACACGTTTAAAACGATAAGCTTTTTACTGCCAACCATCACAAAGCGCGGGTCTATTTAATCTATTTATTATACTGCTTTTTCTCCTTTTTTAAAAACTTTTTTTTGTATAGATTTAAAGACTCTTGAAGTGCAAATCAGCTGCTGTGCATCAGCCCCCCACGAGACCAGCAAACAACCAATACAGCCAACACACACTTTCCTTCAGAAGAAGCTTACCGAGCAGAAGGCAGAAGACGTCCAGCGCGATGAGCAGCTTCCTCTTGCTGTGGTCGACGCCGTTATTGTTGTTTAACGTAGAGCTTCCTCCGTTCCTTGTCTCTTGGGCCATCGCTTTCTCATACATGTACTTTTGCATTTGAGAACTTCTCCCCCCTTTCTCTCTCCCTTCGGGCTTTTGCGTTTTTAAGGCTCAGAATCCCGCAGCGCGCGGCGGAGCGGAGAGAAGAGAAGAGACGCGTCCTCTTGGGAAGAAAGTGTCAACGCGGAGTTGAAACGTCCCAGGGTCTCGTGCGGGTTCTCGTTTTGCAACCAAACAAAAAAAAATTAAATAAAAGAGTTATGCGTTTAAAAAGAGAAGAGATGGGTACAAAAAAAAGTTGCGCTGCGCTCGAGGTGAACGGGCCTCTCTATCGGTCTTGGTTCAAAGGACTTGGAGTGAATTTGCGCTGCGCATCGACAGCCGCTCTTGTTATATCAATCCTCCTCCTCCTCCTCCTCCTTCTCCTCCTCCTCCTCCTCCTCTTCCTCCCTCCCTCCTCCGCCTCCTCTCTGCTCTCTTCAAGTTGCCCCGGCGGCTTCGAGGCTCAGCCCTCTTCCCTCTGCTGCTAGCGGTGGGTACTCGCCTCCATCCCCGTCCCCCTGCGTGGACTAAACTTTCTCTCATTGGAGAGCGACGCAGCGCCCCTTTACCCCCACCTAGCGGCCAGGCGAGGTACGACAGGCGCACTGGAGGCGACGGAGCGCGTCAGAGTGAAAGTTATCGTCTTATTATTGGAGATGCGGGTCTGTTGCTCTCTTCAATCATGAGATAATCAAAGAATATATATATATATATATATTTGTTTGTTTTGTTTTACAATAAATGTAACAGCACGTGCCATCAGTTCATGCTGACAGACTGTCCATGTTGAAGCACCAGAAGCAGAATTCACATACAAGAAAGTTGCTTTTATTACGTCACTCAAAGAGACCTGTACCAATCAGGCGACTCAGAATGACCACAAAGACACCAAAACAACTGCAAAGAGGCTCCCAGAAAACCACACAGGGACTCACAATGACCATCAGTGTGTGAATAACCACGGAGAGACAGGAAGTGGCTACAAAGAGACAACACACAACTCCAAAAAGAGTCTTGCTAGTGCCCGTTGCAATTACAACTAAAAAGTAAAAAAATAAAATGAAAGAGTAAAATATAGCTACAAAGTAGCACAACTCAGCATGAAATGGCACTAAATCTGCTCTATGTTTATAATTTGAGTTTTTTTATTGTATCATTCATGCAAATCTAAGTAGCTTCACTACTTAACCATTCATTTGATAAATAAATATATCTTTTTAAATCTTTGTTTGTTTTAGGGCTTCTTATATTTTTTTGGGGGGGACTTCCAAATAGGAACAAAATGATTTAAAAAATCTATTTATTTATTTTGGTCAGTGAAACTGAGCATCACCAGAGGAAAAAGTGTTTAAAAAAGTTTCAGGATTCAACGCTTCATTTCTAACTTTGATAAGAAAACTCTCAGAGAAGATGCAGTCAGATGAAATGAACCTACACCGCCACCTAGTGGTTCAGTGTCAGCAGCTGGTTTGCGTCTCTATTACGCATGAATTTCACTCTGAGGGCCTCAGGGGCCAAGGGGCCACAACCCAAAACCAACCAGATCAGTCTCACAATGTACAGCAGAGTGGAGGAAGAAGTACTTTTCGTTTACTCAAGTACTGCATTGTAATACTGGTCCTGCATTCAAAGTGTGCGGCCTATGCACTTCTAACATATAACCATCACAAATACTTGCCAGATTTTGAAAGTTACATTTCTCCTGAAAAAGAAAGAAAAAATAAATTACGCAATGGACTTTTTCTGACACATTTATTGAAAAAAAGTAGAGAAAAGGGACCAGGTGGCCGGTCATAATTATACTAATAAAAGGGTTAAGTAGCTTCAAGTACCCAAAGTTTTTTAGTTAAATATAAAAAACAGTTTCTATTAATAGTCTAAATGTGCAAAGAAACAAATATGCAACATTTTCTAATAAAAGTAATGGATTAAAAAAAAGTAGTTATATGCCAAAATAAAATAACATAACATCTTTAAGTAGAATACCTCAGCAGTGAATACCATGTCGCTCAACACTGAGGTCATGTGGAGGTTACAGTGATCATCAGCAGCTGATGACTGGGGAGCAAAACTCACTGCAACACCGGGTCTCTCTCTCCCTCTCTCTCTCTCTCTCTCTCTCCCACTCTCCCTTCCTCCTATGTCTCACTCCCCCCTCTCTCATTCCCTCTCCCTTCCTCCGTTTCTTTCTCTCCCTCTCCCTTCTCTCCTCTCCCCTCCCTTCATTTCTCTCTCTCCCCCTCTCCCTCCCTTTCCCTTCCTTCCTTCCCTCCCTCTCTCTCTCACTCCCCTCTCTGTGACAGAAGTGAAGTGCCCTGCCCCTCTCGCTCTCTCCCACCCTTCCTTCCTTCCGCTCTCTCTCTCCCTCCCTCCCTTCCTCTCTCCCACCATTCCTTCCTCTCTCGCTCTCTCCCTCCCTCTCCTCTCTCTCCCTCTCTCTCAGTGACAGAAGTAAAGTGCCCCGCCCCTCTCTCTCCCCCTTCTCTCCCTCTCTCTCTCTCTCCCTCTCTCTCGGTGACAGAAGTAAAGAGCCCCGCCCCTCCGTGCGCTCCCGTCGGCAGGAACACACACACACCTAGTACACACGCGCGCGCCGCACCGAGCGAACCCAGCCGTTGGTTAACTGAGGGAAGAAGATGGCAGAGCGGCAACAGCCGAAACACGAAGGCAGGGTCAAGATCGGCCATTACATCCTCGGCGACACGCTCGGAGTGGGAACGTTCGGGAAAGTGAAGAGTTAAGTGACCATTTGTTTTATTTTTGTGTCGTGCCGGATTTTCTAACGTGTGACGTTTGAGTGTTTCCAGTTGGAGTAATATAAAGTGTGACGCTGTGCAGTCGGGACCGCTGGCCCGTGTTGCGTTCAAGGGCGTCCGTGAAGCGCACAGCTCGCCCCGAAACGCACCGCGCGATCTTAACGTCAACTGACAACACGTCCAGCTACGCGGTGCGCGTGTCACCGCGCTGCTCGCGGTGGTCGGCCCGCCGAGAGCCCACCGAGTCGGGGAAGCCTAAAAGTTTCTCCTGTCACGCGCTAATACGGGTTATTATTGCAGGTTTCTTGCACTCCGCGTGACCTTGTGAGCTTTTAACTCCGGGCTCACTCAGCCGCTTGTTGTGCGCGCGCAGCGTGAGGGAGAGACGGGGGCGGGAGGTAAACCCACCTGTCGTCATGGCGACGCTGTCATTCAGGCCACGTGAGGGCAAATTCACAGTGTTTAAATACTTGATTTCATAATTATTCGTGATAATTATTATAATTATTATAATAACTTACTGTTGAAACCTGTTGTGTAACAAGTCTTTGTATTGAATTATTTTAATATGTTGTTATTGTTGTTATTATTATATAACACGACTAGTTACAAAAACAGGTAAAAAAGAATGATAAAAGAAGAAAATAAAAATCACAGCGTGCTATTGGTCAGAACTTCTGAGATTAATGTGGTAAATTAAGGAGGAGAAAAAAAAGATTTTCTCTGAGATTAATGTGGTAAATTTTCAAGAAAATATACAAGGAGAATACTTGTAATTCTCTCACAAATAAATCTGAGAGAATGTTAATTGTAATTGTGAATGCACAACTTTAATCTCCCAAAACTCTGCTTCTACACGTCTGTATTCTTTTTGTTTTCCCCCCCAGTTGGCGAGCATCAGCTGACGGGCCATAAAGTGGCGGTTAAGATCCTCAACAGACAGCGGATCCGCAGCCTCGATGTCGTTGGGAAGATCAAACGGGAGATCCAGAACCTCAAAATGTTCAGACACCCGCACATCATCAAGCTGTGAGTGGAGAACCTTTGTTTGGCTCCATGTATGAACATGTATATGTTCCCTTCTGCTGTGGCATGCTTGTTTACTACCACTGAGCCTGTACTGAGCATGCCCAGGAGGCAGAACAAACACACACACACACACACGCACACACACACACTTCTGGTTGCTTCAAATCCTCCAGTTAAGTTAGACGTTGTTGTTCCTGCCAGACTAAATCCTCATCCAGGTTCCTCGGCTCCTCTTGTTTTCCTTTCCTCTGACCTTATGTTCCTTCTCTCTCCCCGTCAGTCCACGTTCCTCTCAGCAGTCTCTCGTGTTATTTTTAGGTGAGGGTTAGTGTACTGTAAGCTATGGCAGATATGTGAGCTCCGTGGAACATTTTGTTTCAAACGTATACACACACACACACACACACACACACACACACACACATGTAGTTCAGACGCACATATATACACACAGTCGGCCTCTATGGACACCGGACTGAGCAAAACCAGCATGACATTAGTTAGAATATATGTCTTAGCATTTCCCTCAAGTGCTCTCACAGTTTGGATTTCATATAATATATATATTTTATATATGTGTGTGTGTGTGTGTGTGTGTGTGTGTGTGTGTGTGTGTCCAGGTACCAGGTGATCAGCACGCCCACAGACTTCTTCATGGTCATGGAGTACGTGTCTGGAGGGGAGCTGTTTGACTACATCTGCAAACATGGCCGGGTACGACTTCTCATCCGCTAGCTGCCTGCTAACCGCTAACCGACTATTATGGGATTAGCACTTGGCAGGTGTGGTGACGGCTTTAAGACTCCGATGTGGCGTTTCCCTCCGTGTCTTTCTCTACTTTTACCCTCACAATACTGTCTGTGTGCACATGATTTAAATTGCAGTTATCCTCGTCGCTTTACATCAATATATTTACAATTTCCTGTTTCCTGTTTCCCCTCCCCGAGCGATATGATTCATAGTTTAAGGAAATGTGTTCTCACACGTTCCCACACGCCTCTTTTCCTCACCTTCAAGGTTCACAGGATATTTAGGAAGTACGTTTTCGGGTTGTCCGATAAGAATTTGGAGGTCAAAGTTCACCGCGAGCTCACGAAACACGTTTATGGGCCATAACTCAAGAATTCATACGCTGATTATTAGGTTCAGGCAACAAAACTCAAGTTAGATTTAGGAAAAGACTTGAGTCACCTGCGACACAGACTACAACGAATTCTGTTTGGTTAATATATATATATATAAAGTTTTAATTATATTTTGTCGCATTTTCATTACTAAGCTTAAGTGCACAGTCGCTTAAATCACTCCAAATATAAAAGGTTTATGAAAATACAAACCATATTTACAGAAGCTGAAGCTCAACAACAACAACTTTGAAAAGTTTAAAATGCCTTGTAAATATAAATAAATGATGACACACACACACACACACACACTCGTTAACACACTTGGCGTCGTGTCTTTCAGGTGGAGGACTCGGAGGCCCGCCGTCTCTTCCAGCAGATCATCTCCGGCGTGGACTACTGCCACCGGCACATGGTGGTCCACAGGGACCTGAAGCCCGAGAACGTCCTGCTGGACGCCAACAAGAACGCCAAGATCGCCGACTTCGGTAGGATCCAGAGGAGGGGGCTACATGGAGGGGGAGGGGGCGGGATTTAAGAAGAAAGAAAGCATAAGCGAATATGTGGGGGGGAGAAGTCCCCTAGCAACGGGAAGGTCTCATATCAGGTCTGGCAGGGAGCCTGGAGGCCCAGTGTCATCCGATAGGAAAGGAATAGCGGGTGGTGTGTGTGTGTGTGTGTGTGTGTGTGTGTGTGTGGGGAGGGGGTTTGGCTAAGAGCAATAGAGAGAATTAAAGGAACAGGGATGAAAGATACAGGGAAACTCAGAGTGTTTGGCGTCCAGCTCTCAGCCTCCCGGCTCCTGGCCGTGTGACCAGAGGCTCAATAGCAATGGTGTGTTATAGTAAGGATAAGGTGGGGTGTGTGTGTGTGTGTGGGTGGGTGGGTGGGTCCTGTCCCAGGGCTTTCGGGGTGTTGATGCGTCTCGTGTCGACCCAACAGGTCTGTCCAACATGATGTCGGACGGGGAGTTCCTGCGGACGAGCTGCGGCTCTCCAAACTACGCTGCTCCGGAGGTCATCTCTGGAAGGTGTGTGTGTGTGTGTGTGTGTGTGAGATCACATGACTAGAGGACAGCTATTCCATCACCAGTAGTTCCACGGCATTATCTCCTTTCCTGGCTCTCCTCCCGGCTCTAACACTAAGACACCCCGGGGTCATTTCACTCCGTGAGAAACCTTCCGAAGCCCCAAAAAAAAAAAATTGATGTCAGGGCCTTTCTCTGCGTTTCTTGGCTCATTACTGCCACCTGTAGACCAGTGGAATACTGTGCAACCTGTGGAAGGAACCACATTTATGCATCCTCATTAAAAGGCCACAAATAATCCGAATGTGTCTTTAAACAAAGCTCTATAAAGACAGTTCAACGTCTCCCCCCCTCAGGCTCTACGCGGGCCCCGAGGTGGACATCTGGAGCTCCGGGGTGATCCTGTACGCCCTGCTGTGCGGCACCCTGCCCTTCGACGACGAGCACGTCCCGGCGCTGTTCAAGAAGATCCGAGGAGGCGTCTTCTACATGCCGGAGTACCTGACCCGGCCCGTGGCCTCGCTGCTCGTGTTCATGCTGCAGGTGGACCCTCTGAAGAGAGCCACCATCAAAGACATCAGGTGCTCCGCCGCTTAAATGCTTCTTCTTCTTCTTCTTCTTCTTCTTCTTCTTCTTCTTCTTCTTCTTCTTCTTCTTCTTCTTCTTCACGGCTGTAGCGTCGCCGCTCGTCTTTAACTGATTCTTCTCTCCGCCCTCCAGGGAGCACGAGTGGTTCAAGCAGGACCTGCCGGGCTACCTGTTCCCCGAGGACCCGTCCTGCGACGCCTCGGTCCTGGACGACGAGGCCGTGAGGGAAGTGTGCGAGAAGTTTGAATGCACCGAGACCGAGTTCGTGTCCAGCCTGTACAGCGGAGATCCACAGGTACAGGAGCTCCTCTTGTTCGTCTCTGTGCCCGTTTGATTAAAAACAAATCACGTTTAGTCATCGTCTCATCTTATAAGAAGGTCGTTGATGAACATATTTAGTCAAAGATTTGTTCTTCAGGACCAAATTAGCATTTTCTCTGTTTATTAAACTGTTATATTTAAGTCAGACGCCACAAGATGAGGTTGTTTTACATCTTTGTCGACCTGATTTACTCGAGAGATCACTGAGCGGTCAAACAATTTGACATTGTTTCAGTTCTTTAGTTGCTGCCGATAACGATGCGCTTCAAAAAGTAAAGTCCAAGGACTCGTGTGGCTCCAAGACCTGGTTGTGAAAATAATTTGGGTGGCCCTTAAATCCACCCGTGACCCCACCGAAGTCGGGCGCTAAGAGGAAACTTAGTTGTTAGTTTAAACATGTTTCATTAACCCAGTGGTTCTCAAACCACGACCCAAATAAACAGCACAAGACAATGTACCCAGTGTCCTGAACAGAAGTCATCCAACAAAAAAGGTTCCATGTTCTCCTTTCAAAATGCAAAAATATAAACCAGGAAAAAGCAATGCATCTAAACAGATAAACTCACCACACGGTCGGTCGGGAAAAGGCCCAATCGTTACGCTGAAAAGGATTTAAAAACCTCAGATTTGTTCCCCTAGAGAACTTTATTAATAAAAACAATGAAGCCTGCAGTCCACACGCTTCATTCAGTCCTCTGTTGACCTCCGTCCTCCCCGTCCACACGCAGGACCAGCTGTCCGTGGCCTACCACCTCATTATAGACAACCGGCGCATCATGACCCAGGCCAGCGAGTTCTACCTGGCCTCCAGCCCCCCCCAGGGCTCCTTCATAGAGGAGGGCATGCCGCTGCCCCCCGGGTTCAAGCCACACCCGGAGAGGATGCCGCCGCTGCTCGCCGACAGCCCCAAGTCCCGCTGTTCTCTGGACGCGCTCAACACCACCCGGCCCAAAACCCTGGCGGTGAAGAAGGCCAAGTGGCACCTCGGCATCCGGAGTCAGAGCCGACCTTATGACATCATGGCGGAGGTGTACAGGGCGATGAGGCAGCTCAGCTACGACTGGAAGGTAACCTCCCACACACACACACACACATATATATATATATATATATATATATATATATATATATATATATATTGTGCTATAGGTGGTGAACCCGTATCACCTGCGAGTGCGGCGGAAGAATCCAGTGACGGGAACCTTGGTGAAGATGAGCCTGCAGCTGTACCAGGTGGACTCCAGGTCCTACCTGCTGGACTTCAAGAGCATCGACGGTGAGCGGCCGACAACAAACCCATTCACAACACATTGTGTTTCCACTCGGTGGCTCTACACCGTAGCGTCGGTGCACTCTGCCGGCGCTGCAATTGGATTTGTCTGCACCGATTCCCTGTCTCTGACGTCTGCTTTGTCCGCCTCGGAGCAGCTGAGTTGGTGTTTTATGCACTTTCGGTATTTGTTTCAGCATAAAATTGTATTAGCATTCCATCCTGCGCAGGCAAACTATTCTATTTAGAAAGAAACAGTCACAAAAAGCCGTTTCTTATATGCTTAGTTGCCTGTTTTCCGCTTACATTTTTTTATTTGGCATTAATTTAGAGACACATATGCGAGATTCCCATGATGCCAGTTATCAGGAGTATACAGGGCGTCATGCAAAGTAAAACAATCCAATTCAACCAGTTAACAGGTGCTTAGGTTGGCATTCAGAGCATTAATGTGGCAGCCAACCAGTGTGTGTGTTGTGTGGATGTAGTGTCGGCCTGAGCAGAGGAAGAGGTCGGTGTGTGTCGGTATCTGAGCTTCTCTGCTTCGTTTACATGTTGCTCTGTTAGCGCCGTTCAGGCTGTTAGCGCCATTAGCTTCTAGCCGCCACTGTTGAGAGCCATATGGAGACAATCCCTCACGTATATACAGTATATATTTGCTCTGAATTTGGAGTTTAGCACCTTTTAAATGTATTTTGCCGGTGGCACAATTTTATAAATCATTATGAACTTGAATGCTGATGCTTCCCCCCCTCTGCTCGTGTGACCCCCCCCCCCCCTTGCAGATGACATCATTGATGCGGCGGGCTTTAAGTCGGGTTCGTCCACCCCCCAGAGGTCGGGCTCCACCGCCGGCCTCCACAGGCCCCGGCTGAGCGTGGACTCGGGGAGCCCGGCGGTCGACCTGCCCCAGCTCAGCTCCTCCCTCCCGGGGTCGCTGTCCGGCAGCGCCCCGCTTCTCGCCCCGCGCCAGGGCTCTCACACCATGGACTTCTTCGAAATGTGCGCCAGTCTGATCACCACACTGGCACGCTGAGACCCGCCGACCAGGGACGTGGGAGGGGGGGGAGGGGTCTAAACGCCATATCCTGGACATATATCTGTGAAAACTGATCCTGGGTCTGGAATCTGTGGAGAGGAAATAGGTCGCACAGTCGCACAGGTCAAGTTCACCGCCGCGCCCACAAATACCCTCAATCTATTAGACTGCTGACGCGTCGTCGCCCGCCGTGACACGTGGCGCTTTTCCCCCAGACACTGATCCGAGGTCAGTTTTGCTTCTTGTCTTATATTTTTACCGGTTTGTAAATGTCAAAATCTATATTATATGGTTTATAAAAGAAAGCGCTCTTTTGCTATCCGTGCATATTATATTTATACTACACTCCCGTGACGTAGCTGGAAGGGGCTCGACTGTGTCCCACATTTCATAAGATGATTATTATTTAGATCACATCCATATTTATTTTTCCAGGCACTGTAGTTACATTGTTGAAGCACTGAATCGACGTAGTTATTTTCCATAATTTTAAACATTCAATAACTGTCGTAAATATGCAACACACACACACACACACACACACACACACACACACACACACACACACACACACAGTTTAGTCTTTAACACTTGGCAAGTAGAGAATGTCATTTAAAAATAAATAAAAAGAGAGGCGGCTCGGCCTGTGATGTCAGATGTCTGTCACTAGACTGTTAGCTGAGGAAGACAGAAGCCATGTTCTGCTTTTAGGGCTACAATAATTAACATTATTAAAATTGTTTTTTAAGCTTTTTAAAATTTGAATTACAGCCAAATGTGTCGTCTTTAAATTAGATTTATTCTCTCCCTCTGAGTAAATGTTAATTCACTTGATAAATGACTCCCAACACTACATGTTTTAACTGATGCTCCCAATTATATTAGCGGTAATGAACTTAATTAGCGTGGTGGACGGATGATGAAGGCGACGATGAGGATGATCGGTAAGAGAGGAAGAGGACAGATCCGTGTGAGATGGTGTGTGTGTGTGTGTGTGTCGACACACACGAGCCATAGAAACATTTCTCCAGTTGCCTTAAAGAATACAATGCTGTGTGTGTGTGTGTGTGTGTGTGTGTGTGTGTGTGTGTGTGTGTGTGTGTGTGTGTGTGTGTGTGTGTGTGCGTGTGTGTGTGTGTGTGTGCACATGGGCCAATGAGTGATGGGTGGAGCGTGTCTAGACGGTGACAACAAAATTATGTTTTCTAGAGTCGTCTGTGTTTCTATTGTGTAGTTGTTGTTTGTTGTTTGAGAACTCTCAGTGAAACAGGCTGGAGGGGATGATGGGACACCCGGGTGGGCCGGTATTGAGGTGTTTATGTGCCGTAAAATGTTTCGTAAAGTCTAATATCCTGTAAACTATTTGACTTGGCTGGTAGAATAATTAAGCATCTGAAGGTGAAGTGGTGATCGTCGTAAAATCCTCACACACGTTAAGAGCTATCGACAATCAATTATTGGCCCAAAAAGAAATGCACGACCAAGTGGCGTGATGATGTCAGCAGCGTGTGTGTGTGTGTGTGTGTGTGTGTGTGTGTGTGTGTAATCTCGCCTTCTCCTGGACCCGCCTGGCTAATACTGGTTGTGCTCGTTTATGACGGCATATGCTCAAAGTAGCTCTCTTGGTTGCGGTAATTTACATGTATGTAAAAAACCGTCATCAACGCGCTGGCCCCTCCCCCTCCCTCCTCTTAACCGACCGCTTGGCGCCGCAGGAGATCAACCAGCGCTTCAGCAGCAAAAAGGAATCTTCAATGACAACGAACGAAAATTCACGCTTTTCGTAAAGTTTGCCGCCATCTTGTCATCGTTCTGTCCACGAGTTTGAGGCCAGTGATCGGCGAGAGAGAGGAGGAGGCGGAGATTTGTGATTAAAAAAACTTGAAATAGAACATTTGTATTTTACTACGACCATTGAAGAAGTTAACGTTGTTGTTCATACGTGTACAAAAAGCTTGATGAGGCTTTATCTGCCTCATGAGGGCGCTGTGCATCCGGCTCCTGGTCCGGCTGCTAACCAGTATCTACCGTCACACTGCTGTACTGTTACAACCGTATGCAACCGCCAGCGGCACGTTGGTGAGCTGGAAACGAGTCGGGGGCTCGATTCCCATTCAGACTTTACTGCGTTATACCAAAGTGAGTGTTTCAACAGCAAAGGCTGGGGTCCTTTAATACCCCTGTGTGTGTGTGTGTGTGTGTGTGTGTGTGTGTGTGTGTGTGTGTGTGTGGGTTGTGGTTATTCTTGTTGTGCACTGCATGATGTTGCTGTTATGATTTGCACTTTAATGAGTATTTATTGAAAAACAATAAACAAGACATTTAAAAGGATAAAATGTTTCAAAGGCTTTGTCATTCTCTCTCTCACACACACACACACACACACACACACACACACACACACACACAGATGATTATTGTTCTTTTTTCCCCCTCGGATGCCAACAACAACATAGTTTTCTCATGAAAGCGACCTCAGGTGATCATCACACTACTTTAACTTCCTGTAACACTTTTTATTCATCAGCTTGAGGGAAAGTCGTAGAAGAAGAAGGCGGCACATAAAAAGTAAAGGAATAAAATAAAACTTTATGGATGACGCTTCTCTCCAGACGGAGCATCTCAGACAGATACGTAGCAGAATTCTTACATTTAACATTTGATATTACGCTCCATGTTGTTGTTTATTGGAACGCCATTAAAGATCATTATTATAATACTAACATGTTAAAAGCTCAGTATATACATAATATGAAGTGTTCCATAAAGTGTAATGATCTTGAACATGAGGGTGAATAAAAGTAGAAAAAATGTAAAAAAAAAATAATAAAACACAATAATACAAACGCTTAAAAAAGGGACTAAATGGCCTAACAATGTTAATCAGAGCCCTATAGATGCGTGAGCGGTGTGAAATTAATGAAAAATATCACATCAGTTGTAGGTCAGAGGTCGTTAAAGGGCCAGTGTGTAGGATTTCAGGCGATAAATGGAATATAATATACATAACCATGTTTTCACGAGTTTATAATCACCTGAAACTAAGAATTGTGAGACCATAAACTCATGTATTCAATGTCTATTACTGAGGGAATAAATCAAGAGAGAAGTCGAGTCATTTATATAGACTTCTATACAACCAGAGGGGTCGCCCCCTGGTGGTCAGTAGAGAGAATGCAGCTTTAACACGTGAAGCATTAGCTTCACTTTTCAGAAACAGAGGTCAACCTGAAGGTCATAGTAGTTCTCCAACAAGCTCAGAAAAGGGAGGCCTGAACGGCGGTGCAGTTGGTTGCGATCTACAACCTCACCACTAGATGTCACTAACTCCTACACACTGGCCCCGAAAGTCTTTGTTCATGTGTCAGTTTTATCAGCTATATTACGATTTACCCTTCTGCCGCCAACACTGTGAACTGGTAACAAGTGTTTAGGACACAAACGGAGGATCCTGGAGAACAACCGGACAGAAGAAAGACTATGAAAGGAAAACATGGAGGAAAATGAACAATTTTCTGCTGATTTTACTCAGGATGGCGTCTCAACATGAACAAAAACACCCTGGTCTGACGGGAAATCCACATTTTCCACCACTTTAAATATACGTCTGGTATTTTCACATGGAGCGTGTAATCCTTTCTTTTGGATCCTCAGTCCGAGGTTCAAAGTCACTCAGAGCCACCAGGTAGAAATGTCCCTCTCTGGTTCCACTCAAGTGCTTCGGAAAAGAAAAGAAAAAGAGGCTGAGATGAATCCTCTCGTCTTCCTCCTCTTCTTCGTCATCTCACAAATGCAGTCACCAGTTAAATAAGATCACAGTGAAGAAGATGAAGTTCCTGTGACTCACACGGAACAACAACAACAACAACAACAACAACAGAGACACATCCTGTTTCCTCCGCCTGGCGGCTTCTTGTCCGGCTGTTAAAACAGAAACAAAAAAACATGTCAGCATGTGGATAAACATTTTTTTTTTTTTAACTCTAATTAATATTTAAATTTAAATAAAAACATTTAAACATTTGTTTTATATAAACACAAAATAATAATAAATTAATACCTTTTAAAACAATAAATAAAAAAAGAGGAAATTTAAAAAAAAAACAACATTTGAATTAAAGATAAAATTAAATTTATAATAATAAAAAGATTCCTTTCAGCTATTGTTTTTAACGATAAAATATCCTAAAGATGCCATTTCTTTACATCATTTTTCGTAACATTGAACCACAGAAACTTTAAGGACGCGATTGTTTCACATCGGACATTAAAGTAGTGCGAAAATCAAACATTATGGTCGTTTCTACATTGTTCCCCAACTACGTATCTAGACTGAGACTTTATACCTGCTCTCACAAATAAATGTAAAAAATGTAAACTTTCTGAAAAACAGAAACTATCGTAAAAGCCGGGTAACAAGCCGCTACTACGTTCGGTGGTTGTCCCCGCTGTAGCTAGCTAGTGCTGCTGCTAGCTCCACACTGTAGCAAGCTAGCGCTGCTGCTAGCTCCACACTGTAGCAAGCTAGCGCTGCTGCTAGCTCCACACTGTAGCAAGCTAGCGCTGCTGCTAGCTCCCCGATGCTGCTGCTACTGCCCACAACCCCTCTGCCCTAGTCGGGCATCGAGCCGGGGCTGGTCCCGCTACCTTCGGTGGATGTCGGGGAACTAGCGAGAGCTAGCGGAGAGCTAGCGGAGAGCTAGCGGAGAGCTAGCGGGGACACCCACCGAATGTAGTACCGGCTTGTAACCCGACTTTTACGGTACACTTATACCAGCAAACACTCTGAAAAATAACTGAAACTAAACTAGAATCAATAAGTGAAAAATTAAATAAAATATGAGCTAATTGAAAACTCTTGAAACATGAATGATGTATGGAGACAGAGTGCAGGTGGTTCCCTCTCACCTGCTGTCAGGGTCGTTACTCCCCGGTGAAGTCGGCATAAAGGTCAGGAGGAGGTAAAATAATCAGGTCACTGACATTGAAAACCACTTCCTGTGTTGAAGGAGCTCCCGGCCTGTGGAGAAAAAGAAAAACACACATTTTAAAATAAATTAACATTTCTTCTGCAAAGGAGGACGACACCGTGGATAAATGTGAAGCGCTCTCTTGTCAGGCCAAAAGCCAGCTGACCTTCTGTCTCACAAGGAGAATAAAACAAGCGCTCCTTTTGTGCTCAGTGTCCCGTTCCAAAGAGAAAGAAAGAAAACTAGTGTGTGTGTGTGTGTGTGTGTGTGTGTGTGTGTGTGTGTGTTTTATACTCACAAAGGAACTTCTTCCTCCTTCACGAGAACAGGACCTGAGATGGAAAGTATTTGAGTATTACGTTTTAAATAACCCATTTATCATTTAACACATTAAATGTTTTATGAAAGGAAGTGCAAATATTGTGTGTAACATTACAAATAGTGTGTGTTTTAATAGAAGACTTAGTGTGACTTTCAGTATTTTACAATCGTGGATTTTCTTACTTGTCTCTGGTTCAGTGTGGCTGTAAACAAAGAAGAAAAAACAAACATTAAAACCTCATTCCTGTGTGTGTGTGTGTGTGTGTGTGTGTGTGTGTGTGTGTGTGTGTGTGTGTGTGTGTGTGTGTGTGTGTGTGTGTTTTATACTCACAAAGGAACTTCTTCCTCCTTCACGAGAACGGGACCTGAGATGGAAACGGAGTATTTGAGTATTACGTTTTAAATAATCAATTTATCCTTCAACATATTAAATGTTTTGGAGGGATACATACATTTTTTTTTAAATACTATTAAATTCACAATCAACTTTAGAAAATGGAGTGATCATGGTTCACAAAACTATATTGTACATATTTATATTATATAACAAAGACTAACTATGAAGTTATTCTGTAGTTTACAATCAGGGATTTTCTCAGGTGTCGCTTACTGGTTTCTGGTTCAGTGAGGCTGTAAGAAAAAAGGAAAAGCAAACATTAAAACCTCATAAATGTATGTGTGTGTGTGTGTGGGCGTGTGCAGCAGGTGCACAGGTGTGTGCATCACGCCTACCTGGCAGCTGGCTTCTTAGGTTTCGGTGAGTGGAAAAATGTGGCCAACTTGTGAAGCGCTTCATGTCTTGCGCTGTTAAAGAGACAGAATACAACATGAACTGAGTAGCCACACTCTGTGTGTGTGTGTGTGTGTGTGTGTGTGTGTGTCAGAGAGAAACTCACTGGACATCGGGGCTGTCTGCGATGATGTCACTTCGACTGTGACTGTGGTTCACGCTCAGCTCTTTGTTCCCTGAGACAACGAACAGGACAGATTAATAACAAACACACTTACACATAACCATCGTTGCTGAAGCCACGCAACATCGATCGCTATCTCACACACTTTAAAGGTAGCGTCTTCCTGTTTACACAACCCAGCCTGCTCGTCTGCTGAGGGAGGAGGCAGCATTTAAAGTATGCAAAGTATTAATCATATTAAACTCTGTTAAGTATCGGGATTCATTGTTCCACTGTGGACCAGGAGGTTTCAAATGCTCTTGGGCATGCTTTTCTTTAGCAGAATTAGCTGTTAGCACTTCCTGTTAGTGATGCGCTCGTTAGCTGTTCCTGAATCACTCTGATACGGAAAAGAAAATGTAAAAACGAGATGATTCTCAGGTCTGTGAGGTGTATCTTTATTTCTATGAGTTTCAAGCAGGTTTAGGGATGTTTATCGGACACTAAAACGGTCACACTGAATAAACATTTTTTTGTTTTCCATATGGTTGGACTGCTTTTTGGACCACAGTGAACAATGCCCTGCTTTAGGCTCTGTAATTCACTGAAGAAATGACGGCAGAATAAAATAAATAAACGCTAAAGTTGTCTTTGAACTTCGTTTAGATTAACAGCACAAACTCCGTAAGAACGGCTTTTCCACCTTTTTTAGAACACGGCCCATGAGACGTTTTCATCAAAAGAAACAAACAAAACAAAGCTGTCGACTCCCAGGCTTTTCTACTGCCTACGAGTAAGTGCCTTTAAAAGATGAAGAATGAAGATACATGTTCGTGAAGGAGTACTGCACTCGTATGGAACAATCGACATACATCTGACGTAAAAAATAAAGTGTTTTGTAGTGCTGCCTCCCTTTTGTATCTGCGCACTTCCATCAAGATAAAGCATGGAGGAGATACAACAGGACGAACACCTTATGGTTAAGTTGCTTACCCACGTCTGGCATCGAGAGCGTCCTGGTGTGTACGCTGCACAGGGAAAGACACGGCGTTAAGAAAAGAACCAATCAGTATCTTCTTTTCCCGTCAGGAAAATATCTTGAATCAAAACTAAACAATCTGCAGAGATTCAGGCTGACGTGAACTCACGTTGAAACCAGTGGATATTCAGGTTCAGGGGCAGGAGTGAGAGGCTCTTCGTCGTCGGCGGCCCACTCCTCGCTGTCATCTTCGACTGAAAACGTCGACATCGAGGTCATCAACTGATGCAGAATGAACTATGAATATGAATGGGAGCGGGGAAAGATACTTACAGCTTTCTGCTGAGATTGGAAAGTAGTTTGAGACCCTGGAGGGAAAAAAGAGACCAAAAAATATATAGATTATCCTTTTTCAACTTAAAGCTACTACGAGGAACTTTCATTTTGTGTCGACTTTGGCGGCCCCCTGTGGAGAAAAGCGGTAGTGATTCCATGAGCATCGCAATTTTGTAGCATAAAGATCTGCAGCCAGATCCGTTAGCTAAGAGGTATGTCCACCGATTTTACTTTGAGTCTGTTTCATAACCAGTTAAAAGTCGTACGAAACCAGCCCCGCCCCCCACTGTGCACTACATACCCGCCCCCCGCCCTGGCGTCCACCTCCTCGACGACGTTGCCCGTGCGGTTGCTGGCGGCCTTCTTCCCCAGCTCCAGCATCACCTTGATGTCCAGATCCACGTGGTCCACCACGATGTAGCCACCTGGAACACAGAGTCAGCCTTCAGTCACGCCTCCCGAACAAACAGCGCCGATGCATAGACCTCTGTGTTCATCACCCTTTCACCCCCGAGGGGTTCTCCACTCACAGTTGTTGCTGCTGTCCCGGGCCAGCCATCTCCCTTTGGGACAGTTGTTGGTTCGGATGATGCTGACGACGTCGCCGCTGTTGACGGGCAGATCGTTCTTGCGTCCCTTGTTGGTCACCATGACGGTCGCCTGGTACATGGCGTCCTCCTGTCCCGTGACCTAAAAAACAAACAAACAAAAGACCACACGTTCACCTATACGGACAAAAAACAATAAATCAAACACACTGGCGAGAAAATGGACATTCACACATCGCGGGAACAGCCTGCTGGAGCAATTCGCAGTTAATTGTCTCGCCCAAGGACACAACGACATGGACGAGCGGAGCCGGGGAATCGAACCGCCGATCCTCTGGTGGAGGGACGACCTATCATCGTCTTCATCGGAGTCTTCCACAAGCTGACAGCTGAACAGCTGTGAGGACGAACAATAGCCATGTTCGTTGTTTAGCTTTCTTGATTATCATTCTTGAGGGCGGGGCTTAGGGGGTGACGTCTGATTGGCTGTCAGTGTTGCCGACTAGATTTAGCAATGTTTGCATCCTGCTGCCATGCGAGTTATCAAAGTGAGTCATCTTGTTGTTATTTATTGTTTAATGTAACCTGTGCTTTTCTAGGTTTTGAAAAAAATCCAAATCCGTCCGTCTTGAGGGGCTTCATTCTGAACAACATCTAGCATGTTTTACCACAGCGTGTTTGCAATACACCGATATTGTTCGTATTTCGTCTCCACCAACTCCTGAAGGGAAATATGTGTCTGTTTAGCTGCTAAATGCTCCACCACGGCCACCAGCTGGTCTCTAAACGATGTGTTGCAGGTGGTAATTAGCTAAAAATGTCAAAAAAAATGACACAATGAGAGCGAAAGTTTCAGCCCGGACGAGTGAGATAACAGATAAAAGATAACGAAACGAGTCGCTGATCGTTCCCTTCCGTAACTCCAGAGAAGTTTCAGTCTTGAACTGGATCAGTAGGACGTCCTGTTCCCTTGTGATCGTAGTATCAGGATGAAGAACAATCACCAACAATGGAACAATGTTGACACAGATTCCTTTCGTCGGCACATGATCAGCGGTGGAGGAATGAATCCCGACAGGTTTGCACCTCCCCTCCCCCACCGCTGCTTCCGTCGAAATAACGTCACTCACTTGGAATTTCTTCCTCATCTCGTTCTCCTTCTTCTCCCTCTCCTTCTGCTCCTTCTTCTCCCTCTCCTGTTTCTCCTTCAGCTCCTTCTTCTCCTTCTCCAGACGCTGCTTCTCTTTCTTTTTCAGCTCTTTCTCATCCGGCCCTTCGGCTTTCTTGTCGTTCCTGCAGAGGGGAGAATGAGCGGAGGATGAGGAGAGGATGAGGGGAGGAAGAGGGGAGGAAGAGGGGAGAATGAGGGGAGGATGAGGAGAGGATGAGGAGAGGATGAGGGGAGGAAGAAGGGAGAATGAGGGGAGGATGAGGAGAGGATGAGGGGAGGATGAGGGGAGAATGAGGGGAGAATGAGGGGAGGATGAGGGGAGAATGAGGGGAGAATGAGGGGAGAATGAGGGGAGGATGAGGGGAGAATGAGGGGAGGATGAGGGGAGAATGAGGGGAGGATGAGGGGAGAATGAGGGGAGGATGAGGGGAGGATGAGGGGAGGATGAGGGGAGGATGAGGAGTGGATGAGGGGAGAATGAGGGGAGGATGAATGGAGGATTATGGGAGAATGAGGGGAGGAAGAGGGGAGAATGAGGAGAGAATGAGGGTAGGAAAAGGGAGAATGAGGGAAGGAAGAGGGGAGAATGAGGGGAGAATGAGGTGAGGATGAGGGGAGAATGAGGGGAGGATGAGGAGAGGATGAGGGGAGAATGAGGGGAGAATGAGGGGAGGATGAGGGGAGAATGAGGGGAGGATGAGGGGAGGATGAGGGGAGAATGAGGGGAGAATGAGGGGAGGATGAGGGGAGAATGAGGGGAGGATGAGGGGAGAATGAGGGGAGGATGAGGGGAGGATGAGGGGAGGATGAGGGGAGGATGAGGAGTGGATGAGGGGAGAATGAGGGGAGGATGAATGGAGGATTATGGGAGAATGAGGGGAGGAAGAGGGGAGAATGAGGAGAGAATGAGGGTAGGAAAAGGGAGAATGAGGGAAGGAAGAGGGGAGAATGAGGGGAGAATGAGGTGAGGATGAGGGGAGAATGAGGGGAGGATGAGGAGAGGATGAGGGGAGGATGAGGGGAGGATGAGGAGAGGATGAAGGGAGGAAGAGGAGAGGATGAGGAGAGAATGAGGGGAGGATGAGGAGAGGATGAGGGGAGGATGAGGGGAGGATGAAGGGAGGAAGAGGAGAGGATGAGGAGAGAATGAGGGGAGGATGAGGAGAGGATGAGGGGAGGATGAGGGGAGGATGAGGAGAGGATGAAGGGAGGAAGAGGAGAGGATGAGGAGAGAATGAGGGGAAGATGAATGGAGGATTATGGGAGAATGAGGGGAGGAAGAGGGGAGAATGAGGAGAGAATGGGGGAGGATGAGGTGAGGAAGAGGGGAGGAAGAGGGGAGGAAGAGGGGAGAATGAGGGGAGGAAGAGAGGAGAATGAGGGGAGAACGAGGGGAGGAAGAATGTAGGATGAGGGGAGAATTAGGGGAGGAAGAGGTGAGGATGAAGGAGAATGAGGGGAGAAGGAGGTGAGGAAAAGGGGAGAATGAGGGTGAATGAGGGGAAGAAGAGGGGAGGATGAGGGTAGGAAGAATGGAGGATGAGGGGAGAATAAGGGGAGGAAGAGGGGTGGATGAGGGAGAATGAGGGGAGGAAGAGGGGAGAATGAGGGGAGAAAGAGGGGAGAATGAGGGGACGAAAAGGGGAGGATGAGGGAGAATGTGGGGAGGAAGAATGGAGGATGAGGGGAGGAAGAGGGGAGGAAGAATGGAGGATGAGGGGAGAATGAGGGGAGGAAGAGGGGAGGATGAGGGAGAATGAGGGGAGGAAGAGGGGAGAATGAGGGGACGAAAAGGGGAGGATGAGAGAGAATGAGGGGAGGAAGAATGGAGGATGAGGGGAGGAAGAGGGGAGAATGAGGGGGGGGGGGGAGAGGGGAGAATGAGGGTGAATGACAAGAGGAAGACGGGAGAATGAGGGAAGGAAGAGGAGAGAATGAGAGAAGAATGAGAGGAGGAAGAGGGGAGAATGAAGGGAGGATGAGAGAAGAATGAGGGGAGGATGAGAGAAGAATGAGGGGAGGATGAGAGAAGAATGAGGGGAGGATGAGAGAAGAATGAGGGGAGGATGAAGGGAGGATGAGCAGAGACAACCGTCTTGTTTAAAAGAGAAGCTTCTCTTTGCATGTTTAAAAACGGCAGAGGAGATTAGGAGGGAAACAAAGAGAAGACTCCCTCATGCTGACGGAGTCTGGCGGGATAACGGGATGAAAAGAGAACTGTGTCGGAAAAAAAACAAGATAAAAAAAAAAACAAGGCCTTACTTGCCGAACCGGCCCGTTTTAACTTTCTCTTCATTCTGTAAAAACAAAGAGATGATTCACTTTAAATCGACAGAATCTGTTCAGATGTGCAACACGAGTCATGAGGAGAAACACGCTTTTAATCTGAAAAGTGACTCACAAAGATCTTCACAGTTTCCGGTTGAGCCACAGCGTACGGATCTGTGGGAAACACAGTTATGTTGATACGTTTCAACAAACATCCTCAAGAAAGAATCACGCAACACAACATTAAAGTGGCTAATCGGTGCTTCTTCCACTCAAATGCATGGCTGGATGCTAATAATTTACTTAAACGTCACACTTCATGCGGCCGAATGCACGAACACAATGTGGATAAGTGACGTCTTATCGACGCGATGCGGCTGATGTGATGGTATCTGGTGTGTGGACCGAGAGGCCTCCTCACTCTTTAGCGTCCCTTTGTGTTTCTTGCCGCCGTCGCTCTTCCCTTTCTTCTTGGTGGCCGACGTGGGCACGGCCTCGTACGCGTCCTCCGTGCTCTCGTAGACGCCGTTGTCGACGCCGCCGCCTTCGAGCCTGCGTGAGGTTTCGGGAAAAGAAGGGAAAGGAAAGGAGTCAAAAAACAAGGTTCCTCACATGTGAACGGAGTACTTTGGTCCTCGTGCGTCTTACCCTGGAGGCCCCTGAGAGATCGCGAAGGAGTATTCTGTTTCTCGGTTATCTCGGTCGGCGTGCACCTCCGCACCTGGGGGAGTCGTGCCGTTACTGTACAGCTCTGCCAGGTTCTGTCCGTCGGACGTATCGGGACCCGCGTTGCCCGCGTTGCCCGCGTTGCCCGCGTTGCCCGCGTTGCCCGACTCCGACTCAAACTCCGGGAGGTCCTTTGAGAACTCAAGAGGAGTGCGGATCTCTGTGGACGGAGAACAACGACGTTAAGAGACGTCCGGTCCAGTTGTTTGGTTCTCACAAAGTGAGTATGTGTAACAGTGGGGTTCTCACCGTCGTCTCCGGCGGGAGGAGTTAGAGGGATGAATTGACCCAGGTGGACCGAGGGAGGTTTGCTCGGCTTCTCCGGAGTCGGACCCAGAGACTCGGGGTCTGCGAGGACCCTCTTGGGAGGAGGAGGCGGGACCACCAATGGCTCCGGGACGGCGCCGGACCCCTCCTCGGAGATGCCCTCTAACACTGGAGAGGCTTGTCCTGCAGACAATGACTCAGCATCAACACACGGGTTTCTTAATGCGCTGCCACTTTTCGTGTCGTTCATTTTTCTTTCATGCAAATGTGATACAGGCATTTTTTTCTTTTGCATTTTTTGGGCGCAGTAAAACACATTGAAACACCTGCAGGACGTTTGCAAACACAAAGAGACAGAGCCAAGCTGAGGGGAAGAATTTAATCTGTGAGGAGATAAAACCAGTCCAACACTAGTTGTTTTGATTTGACTCTGCAGAGCAGAGATAATGCAATCACAAGTGAGAGATCGGAGGAGCCTCATAAAGAAACGTACGGCAGTCCTCCCTTTAAAAAATACTCCTGTAGCTTCTCTCTTCCTTTAATTGCTGGCATTTCTTTCAAGCTAAAGTACTCGTGATGCACGAGAACGCTGCAATAAAATTTAACTGCACCACTTCTCTTTCTTACAATGCAGAATACATGCTTGTTTTCACCCTGAATCGCTTTGTGTTGCACAATACGCGCTTTAGGAAAAGACTCATCTCCAATCCTTTACTGTGATAAGTGACAATGGACTTGATTAAATGGTAGAAACAGCAGGAGGCGGTTTAAAACTGAGACAGGATTAATGCCCTCTGTGTAACACAGCAGCAGACTCGCTGATCGTCAGTCTCACAGACATTAAAGACTCTGTCACCGCTCCTTCTCTCTGTCATCGCTGACATACCTCTGCAGCTCTGCCCTGCTGCGCTGTTGTTTCTGGCACGACAAGAGGAATGTCAGGCCTGTTCTCAATATACGTATGTGTGTGTTGTGTGTGTGTGTGTGTGTGTGTTTCTTTAAAGCTGCTTCTCTGAAGCAACACTCATACCAAACATACCACATTTTCTCCCCAGTTGAAACCCTACACTACAAATACTACTGGCTGCTCTGCACCGTGGATTAGATCACAGGACTATCGGGCTCAGGGGCCCAATGTGTCAGGGGCCCCGGGCCCTAATTAGCCCTAATTTGAACGGGATGTAGGTTGCTATGTTTTGCGGGTGAAGAACAGAACAAAATATCACTCAAAGAGACACAAACCAGCCAGGAAAACACTCTAAGATTTAACAGAAAAAGAATCATGAAACCACAACAAAGAGACTCACATGGACGACAGAAAAAGGTCAAAACAACCACAAAGAGTCGCATAAATGACTACAAAGAGACAAAACTACTGTAGAGACGCAAAAAAGACTGGAACAAGACAACGTTTAGACACAAAAATGACTACAGCGAGACAAAAACAACTCAGAAGAGACGCTAAAATGATTAAAAACAGACAAAAACAACGATAAAGAGTCGCAAAATGACGACAAAGAGAAAAAAATGATTACGAAGAGACAAAAAACAACGAGAAAAGACACTAAACTGCTAAAGAAAAGACCCCAAAGACACTCACAACGACTACAACAAGAACAAAAAGAGGCTAAACAGTGACACAAACAGTTGTTTTTCTCCCATGTACCAGAGGTGGTGGGGCCATTTGCATGTCAGTACCTGGGGGCCAGTTGTCTCCTAATGGGACCAGTTGTCTCCTAAAAGGCCCAGTTGTCTCCTAATGGGACCAGTTGTCTCCTAAAAGGCCCAGTTGTCTCCTAATGGGACCAGTTGTCTCCTCATGGGACCAGCTTTCTCCTAATGGGCCCAGTTGTCTCCTAATGGGACCAGTTGTCTCCTCATGGGACCAGTTGTCTCCTCATGGGACCAGTTGTCTCCTAATGGGACCAGCTGTCTCCTATTGGGCCCATGCACAGTACGCACCTGATGACCTGGAGATGAGGTTTGCTGTGTACTTCATGTTTCAGGTAAAACAGTCAAAGAAAATGTCCACAAGAAAACAGAAAAGGAAGAAGGACTCTGCAGTGATTGGTCCAGACTTACTGTGGTCTAAGCCGTTGACTGGTTTCGATGGGCGGGCGTTCCCCGTGTAGTCAATGGGTGGGAGATCTCGGAGAGAGGGGGTGGGACTCGGGGTAAACTCCTCGAGAGGTGGGGTGATGGAGTAGGACGTGGAGGGGTTGGTCTGCGGGCTGAAACCAGAGGAATACATTAAGCAGTTTTCAACAACAGTGGACTGTATTTCCAGCATGGATACCAGTGTGTACCTGCTCTTCCTGCGGGCTTTCTCCAGAGCATTGAAGATCCTCTGGTCAATAGCAGATCTTTTCCCCGGGTTCATGACCTCCACCCTGGAGAGGGCCGCCAGGGCCGAGATGGAACGCTCCGCTTTGGGAGACGGCGGATTGGACGCAGGGTCCGTAGCTGCCGGAGGCGGCGCCTGCGCCTTAGCAATGTTCACAGCCTCGACGCCGGCCTCCTCCTCCTCCTCCTCGGCCGCGAGTTCATCAAGCTGGGGAGGCGTGGGAGAGGGAGTGGAGGCCGCCGGAGGGGTAGCGGAAATGGAACGACTGGGCGGAGGGGTCGGGGCAGCGCCGGGCGGGTCGGGGATGGTTTCGTTCCGGCTGGCCGGCCTGGAAACGGGGAGGTAGGGAGTTTCTATCTCAAGTGTCTCAATCTCCGGGGTCTGTGCGTCCGGAACAAAAGCGGGGGGTAGGGTGAAGTCAGGAGAGGCGGGGATCATGTCCACAGCAGCACGAGAGTCGGTTAAGGTGGGGATGTTTGGAAGGAGGGCCCTGAGCTCGGCGGGTTCTGGCCCTGGTGACGCGTCGCTGAAGTCACAAGGTGCCGGGATCAGCAGAGCCGGGATCATCGGTGCCGGGATCATCGGTGCTGGTATCGGCGGAGCCGGGATCAGAGGACGCGTTATCCGCGGAGCCGGGATCAGCGGAGCCGGAGCTGGGATCAGCGGAGCCGGGATCAGCGGTGCCGGGATCAGCGGAGCCGGAGCCGGGATCAGCGGTGCCGGAATCAGCGGTGCCGGGATCAGCGGTGCCGGGATCAGTGGAGCCGTTCCGGGGCCGTTTGAGCTGGGGTAGTCCAGGAGGGACTCTGCTGGTAGGACCTCCACGGAATTTCTCTTCGCCGACTTCTTGAAGCCCAGGAAGCCCTTCCTCTTCGACAGCGTGGCTTGTGGTGGAGGCGCGCCCGGCACCAGCTCCATGCCGCTCTCCTTCGGCAGCAGCGGGAGCTTCTTCTCTTTCCCGCTCTTCTGCGCTTGGTCAGCCGAACCCTCGTCTGGCTTCTCTTTGCTGCCCTTTGTCTTGTCTTTGCCCTTTTTGGACTTCCCCTCGCTCTTGTCTTTCTCCTTGGGGTTGATCTGGATGAGGGGCTTCTTGCCCTCCTTCTTGTCCTCCTTGAAGATCACCCTGGGGGCCGCCGACCCCCTATCCAGGCTCTGGCTGATGGAGCTGAGCAGGGAGGGCCGCGCTCCTGCAGGGAGGAAGTGATTGGGGCTCAGGGGAGGAGGGGCAGCCTTCGGTTTCTCTGGCGGAGCGGGTCTGATCTTGGTCGGCCTCTGGAGGGGATCCTCCTTCTGGAACTTGGCCCTCAGGGCCTTAAAGTCCAGTGTGTCCACCTGGGGAGCGGACAATACAACGTACAGTGTTACTGTCAAGGAAATGAACAAATGCTGGTAAGATGAGGACTTAAATCATGGACATTGTTTGTTTTTTACACCGTTTGCATATGAATCGGTGTTTCTGCCGAGGGAGAAAGTGGACCAACCTGATTTGAGGTGACTCAGGAAAGTTTCAACACACCTTAATTTTCGTATTAAATATCATATTCTCTATCGGGACACTGTAACTCATCTTATTTAAAACAGGAAGCAGATTCAACACGAAAGAAAACAAACACCACAATCAAACGCGGCGTCGTTATCATGTAATAACTCACTTTGCAAAAGGAATTGAACGAGAATAAAAAATAGGGGAACCAACCTGTTCATCCATTGCGTGTTCCATTATCCACCGAAGCGATAGAGATCTTCTCAGTTGCTTCTCATCGCGTCGTCCGTTTAAAAGATCACTTTCTCAACCGTGTGCTGCTCGAGACTACCTGAGCGTCTCACGCGCACAGGTGATCTCTGCAGGAATGAGGTCGGGTGGGAATAGCTGCCTCTTTAAAAAAAAAAAAAAACAGTCTCGTCAAACGGGTCGAGCCTCGAACGCAACATCCAGGCTCTCAACAGAGTTTTTTTTCTTTCACTTGTTTAATCCCTCAGGAATGCGGCTCGGCCAGTATGCTGAATGTGAGTCATTATCACGAAGCCTCGTATAGCTGGAGCTGTGTGAAACTATTGAACTATTGAATCTCCGATGTGATCAATGCTTAAAGGAAATAATCTGTGTGAGAGAGAGAAGGTCACACATCACTAGATGCAAGTCAGGTTTGTCTGAATGTCTGAGGACAAGCATGGAGGAGGAAAAGAGGAAAACACACAAGTGCGGTTAACATTCCTGGTTGGTTACAAAGAATACGAAAGTATTTAAGAAGGTATTTGTAATATGACAGGTTTACAGACCGCTGTGTCAACAAGCACACGTGAAGCCTCCTGATTATTAAATATATATTTAAATATTTATATATATATATATTTATAAATAAATATAAAATGTATATATATATATAAAATATATTTATATATAATATATATATATATATATATATATATATATATTCATAAATATATATATAAAACATATATATATAATATATATTTATATAAATATATTTAAATATATATAAATATATATTCATATATATATATATATATATATATATATATATATATATATATATATACATATTTATATATATACATATATCAGTTCACATTTATAGAAAGACACCTTTTTTCCACTTACCCTTGGTTGTATCAACTCATGCAGATTATTCCCAGTTTATTTTACCTTTATTTTAGTACAGTCCCTTTGATGTTTAAAACATCTTCCTTTTTGAGGCCGTCCTTGCCCGGAGAAAGTTTGCGTAAAAAAAAGCACAAAAACATAAAAGCAAAACAGCAGAAAGTTTAAAACGTCAGGAATTTCACATAAGAGAGAAGGAACGGGCTTAAAATGTAATGTACCAGGACATTATGCATTATGTGCATTCAGTGGTCAAAAGGTCCTTAATATAAAATAATCGCATCAAGCTGAGAGAACTTTCAAAGACTTTCCAGGTTCCAGGTTTTATCTGCTTGAGTTTTAAGACATTAATCTAACATTTCTGGCACCAACACCAACAGTATTTTTGTCTTTTCCAAAAATACTGTGCCGATTATCCGGGACAGAAGAAATAGTCCCGGAGAAAACTGCAGACAGTGATGTTTGTGGATTATCAGGAACTGGAACACTGCTGTCAAATGTAATTATTCAATGATTTGAAATTTCCATTCAGCTCCACAAAATATGTTTGGTGGCATACAAATAAAAAATAAAACTCACAGATGAGTGTTTCAAAACCTTGTCTGGTAATGAATACACTTTATGTTCCCGACATGAGCGCATCACAGGGACCTCTTCTCCTTCCTCTTCTACCTTTTGTTTGTTTATTGCATATGAATATAATGTGTAAATATTTATGACAAATACATGTATTTATGCAGTCTTTGTATCTGCAAAAAAATACACACAAACACTGAATTCTAAACACAATGAAGTGCCTTATTTTGTATCACAATCTTGAATAAAATGCTAACGGTGCACATGTGTTTTTTTAAGCTTTGCAGATGATGTAACTGTGTTTGTGAAATGGAGATGAAGAGTGGCGTCCACAAACTATTTTATTAATTATTTTTTTTTTTTTAAACACGACAGAAACCGAGGACTTTTATTTTGACAAGCTTCTAGAATGACGCTTCCTGTAACGTGCGACCTCTGAAGCAACGGTTGCAAGAAGAAGACGAAGCAACAATGACCACAGCAGTGTGCGACGCATCCACTGCGTCTCATTTACAAAAGGTTCAATTATGATTTTAGGAAGCAGGAAGAACTGCGACACGTCCGCAACAAACAAACAAGATCTGATGCAGAAAAAGCCACAAATCGTTGCATGAAGATTCACCAGAAAGCAGGAAATGAAGCGTTTGGCGCTTAAAGTTTCTTGGGGAGGAGTCTACAGATCCCCAATTTAATATATACACCACCCCCCTTCTGTAAGTTTATTAAACAAATATTAAAAGTTAAACAATGGCATTGATGTACCGTAAAAGTCGGGTTACACGCCGCTACTACCTTCGGTCAGTGTCCCCGTTTGCTCCCCGCTGTAGCCAGCTGGCACTCATGCTAGTTCCCGGCTAACTTCCACTAGCTCCCCGCTATCTTCCGCTAGCGCTCCGCTAGCTCCCCGACAACCACCGAAGGTAGCGGGACCAGCCCCGGCTCGATGCCCGACTTGGGTAGAGGGGATGCGGGCAGTAGTAGCAGCGGCCAGTGGCTAGCAGCAGGAGCGGGGAGCTAGCAGCAGCGCTAGGTAGCGCTGATCCTAGCTTGCTACAGCGGGACACTGACAGGAGGTAGGAGCGGCTTGTAACCAGACTTTTACGGTAATAATAAGCATTGAAAACGTTTGAATTCAGAATCGATGCGTCATCTGATCGGCCTTCAAAGAGAAATCATCAAACTGTGAAGAAAGAACATACGCTAAATTAACTTACATTAAAAAATGTGACGATAATATTCAGCAAAGCCAACATAAAATAGAATAAAAGTCTTTCACAAGACAAAACATTACATTTTTGTTGGATATAGCTTTTTGAATAGCGGCTCCAACGCTCATTCAAATCTGCATGAAAGTGAATTTATTTATTTATTTTGACAAACGATTCAGTTCGTTAGCGGTTAATGGGAATCAATATCGAAAGTAAAATAAACTCTTAAAGTGTCTCGTCAAATGTTAAAAAAATCTAATAATCTACGCCCTCATCCAAATATATGGAAGCCTGTTTCCGTCAAAAAAAAACAACGCATAATTATTATGACTTTTTATCTCAGGAGCAGCGAATCCCAGTTCTGGGTCCTCACTGATTGGCTCATTAAAAGAGTCCAAATGTAAAAAAAATGAAAGAAGTCGACGCCCTCATCCATACTGGAAGCCTGTTTCCGGCACAAACAAAATTATCTCATAATTTCGACTTTATTATCTCATAGTTATGACTTTTCATCTCATAATTATGACATTTTATCTCATAATTTCGACTTTATTGGTGCATAATTATGACTATTATTATTACTTTTTTTCAGAAACGGGCTTCCATAAGATACAGCTGTGATTTTGAAGTGAGAAAATGTTTATTTTCTTGTGTGAACTGACCCTTATAATGTGTAGGCCAAGCTCCTGCTGCATAATATGGAATCAGCAACGCGTGTTAAAGTTATTCTAATCAAAAAAGGATGAGGACGAGGAAGAGGACTGAGTCGTTGTTTTGTGGTGTAATAAAGCTTGTGACAGTTTGCATTAGAAGCTGTCGCTGCAGCACAATGTGACACACCATTACACCATGTTAAATTACTGCAAGGCACCCCGGGGGGCTCACTGTGTGTGTGTGTGTGGGGGGGGGTCACCTCTGCCAGGCACACACCATTACACACACACACACACGCACACACGCACACACAGAATACAATGTTAATAGACACATCAGTCATTTGGGATGTGTTTATTTGTAACAGTAATACATGGTGGAATACGTAAAATCAAGAGAGAACCAAAGAATCATCTAGAAACCCCACTGCAGAATGTCATAGTCATGAAGATAAAAATAATGTGTCAATGTACATTAAGAAACTGTTAGCTGAGGTAAAGTTAAAACAGGTCTAGAAATGTTACGTTCAAACAGCGCCCCCATCACCTTTTTTTAATTTATTAATTCAACGCCTTTGCTCGCCTTCTAGTCGTCCAATTGTTAAGTTAATCAAAAGAAAGAAGAAAAACAAAAGAAAGGAAACAAAAGAAAGTTAGACATGAGGGGGACTCTGGCCATAAAATAGGAGCACCGGCATCAGTGATGTCGCTGCAGAGGTCGCTGCAGGTAGCAGCAGTTTGGCACCTGACGGACAGACAGACGAGTGGGCGGGGCTTCGCTGTGTCTTAAACACTACTTGGGGAGGGGGGCGGGGCTTGTGTGAGGCTTTCCGTTAACGTAAGAATGTTTAGGGGCGGGGCTTGTGTGAGGCTTTTCCGGTAATGTAATAATGTATAGGGGGCGGGGCTTGTGTGAGGCTTTCCGGTAATGTAAGAATGTTTAGGGGGCGTGGCTTGTGTGAGGTTTTCTGGTAGCAAAAGAATGTTTAGGGGCGGGGCTTGTGTTAGGCTTTCTGGTAACGTAAGAATATTTAGGGGGCGTGGCTTGTGTGAGGCTTAATGGTAACGTAAGAATGTTTAGGGGGCGTGGCTTGCAAGAATGTTTAGGGGGCGTGGCTTGTGTGAGACTTAATGGTAACGTGAGAATGTCTAGGGGGCGTGGCTTGAAAATAAGAGTAAAAATGTGTGCAGCTGGATTCATTAGTGATATCAGTGGGTGCACAAAGATCAAGGGGGGGGGGGAAGAAATAAAAAAGAGGTGTTGGTATTGCTCTGGTTGACGTCAGGAGTTTGCATAACGGAAGCCTTCCTATTTTATGGCGCAGAGGTCCAGCGGACAGAATGGTGGTTTGTTGTCCTAATTATTTACAAAATGAGTTTGGGCAACCCAACGATCAGATGCCTTAAAGCCTTGTTGACTCGATTTCTCCCAATAGAGCTGAGACCCAGCGGCTTGATTGACTTATAAAATAAAAATTCAATTTTTCAATTTCTCCTTTTCTGTTTTTTTTTTTTTTGTCGTTTTTTTTTCATCGGTATTGTACAAAAGCTATAGAGAATGAACAGTTTCGATCACGGAATCTGTTTTCTTTTTTTGACTTGCGACGCCTCTCGGGGTCCGCTTCACTCCTTAATGTCCTTAAGGTCCTGACGGGCCTCGGGAGTCCGTGAGTCCGTCCGTCTGTCCGGGACGGGAGACGTTTTGGCAAATCACTGTGTGTGTATGTGTGTTTGGAGAGAGGGTGACGGATAATGTGTATGTGTGTGTGTGTGTGTGTGTGTGTGTGTGTGTGTGTGTGTGTGTGTGTGAGTAGCTCCCAGAGAGTCTGTTTCTGCATAGTGATCCAGCAGACACTCACAACACCCGAGGCCGACCCCCCAAAAAAAAAAAAAAATCTGCAGCAGTGAATCCCAGTTCCGGGCCCTCCCTGATCGGCTCATTAAAAGAGTCCAGCTCCTCCTGCGGGGACCCTCCATCGCTACAGATTCTGGTCCGTTCGGTGTGTGTGTGTGTGTGTGTGTGTGTGTGTGTGTGTGTGTGTGTGTGTGTGATGGGGAGGCACTGCTCGACTCAGTCCCTCCTTGGCGGCACAGACACAGGATGGGCGAAGAGGAAAGAAGAAGGAAGGAAGGAGGGAGCAGGTTATGTCCGTAAGGCTGGGTGTGAGGGAGGAAGAGGAAGAGGAGGAGGAGGAAGAAGACAGCGCAGTGGAGGCAGAGCGGGATCCGTCTCGGTGATTGATATCTCTCCTGCCTGGAGGGAGTGGGCTCTCTCTCCTCTCAGGAACAGGAGGAGGAGGAGGAGGAGGAGGAGGAGGAGGAGGAGGAAGAGGAAGAGGAAGAGGGGAGGCTCCTCCTGGGAGGCTGTTAGCTGGATGAGGAGGAGGAGGAGGAGAAGGAGGAGGAAGAGGAGGAGAGGGCTTGGCCAGGCAGGGCGAAGTGCCACACACACACACACACACTCACACACACACACACACACACACACACACACACACACACACACACACACACACAGGTGAGGGTTCTCCTCCCGGTCTCTCGGTGCTGGTCTGGTCTTCCTGTGCGTCTCTTTATTTCTTCCCCTTGTTGATCTGGGCGTAGAGAGGGTCCTTCCCCTTCTGAGAGAGAGAAAACAAACATGTCAGCTTCTCTCTGGATTCTTGACATTTGGTTTTCCCTGGAGTAAAAAGGGAGTACCCGAGTTTCTGCCTCTGATTCACCCTCTCAACCGTTTCACCCTACAAGCCCCGACAAGTCCGATCCAGACCTGCAAGAGCGCCAGTAGCTCACGCGGCCACCAGGTGGCAGTGCTGCACCGCTTCAGAGGAGACGTCCAGTCTTTCCTCTGTCTCTCTCACCTCCAAAGCTTTTTCTTATCTGTGTGTTTTTCATGCATTATTCTCTCCCAGCAGGACCAGTATGAATCAGAGGAAGAAACGCCGAGAAAAGCCCAGTTGTGAGTCACCACGCCTGCGTTTGCATGATGGATTCACAAACTGCAGTCACTCACAGCGGAGGCCCCGTTATTATCGTACACATAATTACAGCCAGGCACTCAATCTGCCGCGCAGACAGCTTGATTGGAGGCTACCGGCCTTTACAAAACATTCTGGAAAGACTTTCTCTGGCTACCAGTGAATGCCACACGAGGAGACGAGGAGACGAGGAGACGAGACGCTCACAGAGGAGGGTTTCGGGAAACACAGGATGGTTTACGGTTTTGGCAAAAGTTTCTGCTGCCGTCCTCCGGTTCAATAACTGAGCTATGACTCAACTTCCTGAAGGTCAAGAGGTCAACAGGTGAAAAATTGAATAGATTGAATTTGATAGATTCTTTTTTTTTTATTATCATTTTGATAATTGTTTGACAGACACATTGAGATTAAAATCTCTTTTACAATTGTTTTAGACAATATGTTCATTGATGGTTGTTTTTCCACTATTTTCTGACATTTTACCGACAAAACAATTAATGGATTAACTAAGGGAAAGAAGCGTCAGATGTATCAATAATGAAATAGCGATCGAGGTTGATGTGAATACATCTGTGTTTGTGTGTTTGTGTGGGTCGGTTGTGGCCAAAAGACACACGTTAAAATCTATTCTGTGTTTGAATTTGCGCAAAATAAAAAGTAAAAACCACACCACCTGTTGCATAATCTGCATCGGCTTTTACCTGAACAGTAGAGCTCAGCTACATTTATGATGTACGGCCTCAAAAAACACAAATCCGCCTCCGAGGGCCGGAACCGTCAAGCCAGGCAGTCGGCAGAAAGTAGCTGCCAGCCGCCCGGAGAGAGGTGACGAAGAGGCTGAGACAAGCAGCGACAGCCAGCACACACACACACGCACACACACACACACACACTCACACACACACACACAGTGTCATCCTGCATCATCTAACCAGCGCCGCTTCAGCTCCATAAAGCCGAGGTGCGGAGGGATGAGCGATGTGCTGGCGAAGCACCCGCCTGAAGGTCGAAATATCTGGCCTGGCTGGTACACATGAGGACATTTATGTGTGTGTGTGTGTGTGTGTGTGTATGTGTGTGTGTGTGTGTGTGTGTGTAGTAGGCCCTGGGCAGGAGGGGCGATGTGAGGTTGCTCAGTGAACCGCGGAACAGACCATTTCACGGCTGAGACTCGGGAGCGTTCGCTGGACATGATGAGATCACACCAGAAGGGGAAAAAAAAAAACTCCCTCAAAGAACCCAAAACACTGACCCTCCCCCTGCAGCCTGAACACATGTCCGTCTGAGCCGCACAGCGGGGGGGGGGGGCAACAAGACAGGCGGTATTTTTGGCTCCGATACGATCACAGGTGGCGACAGTATCGATCACAGGTGTGCTTGTCTGGGGAATAACTTTTTGCACAGGTGTGTGTGTGTGTGTGTGTGTGTGTGTGTGTGTGTGTGTGTGTGTGTGTGTGTGCCCGTGTGTTTGGGGAGTTGTCTGAAGTCGATGTGATTGAGCAGGTAAACACCATCTGGGAGCGGCGTCATTGGACCAGGACCAAAGCAGTCCACCTACTACAGAGGAGGGAACTCGCTGCTTCTGGCCATAACAACCATTCTGCAGCCAGACACACACACACACACACACACACACACACACACACACACACACACACACACACACACACACACACACACACACACCCATAACTCTACAATCCATCCTCCCACTTATGGCCCACATCCACCTGCTGCCTTCACACCGTCTGAGTGTGGGGAAGGAGGCCAAAAGGAGAAGGGGGGCTTCTCCTCCTCTTCCTCCTCTTCCTCCTCCTCCTCTCCAGAAGTGGGGGAGGACTCTTGGGTTTTTTAATTAAAGCCAATTACGTCGGGGCGGTCATTAATCTTGGCGCCGCGTATTAGCTGATGAAAACGAAACCATTACATTCCTCCAGCAGCCGCCATTGAGGCGCCTCACTGGGGAGCGGCGAGGACACCAGGTGGGTGCGGGGGTGGGACACGCACACACACACACACACACACACACACACACCAGGTGGGTGGGGCAGCGTCTCCCGTCTCGTTTCAGTTTCATCCTCATGGTGGGAAATATAGTTTGACTGACGATAGTTATCGGCCGATATTCATGAAAAAATATGAGATGAGTGCAGGAGAGCTGGTGGAGTTAGCAACGTCTGAGCTAACGGCTAACGAACGGAGGTCCATTAGGATGCGTTCAAGCTCCACTGAAAATGAGTATTGTGTCTTGTAAAGCTATGTTTTTGGTGAGAAACAGTTGTTTGAGGGAAATGTTTTCACAGAAATATAACAATAGATATTCAAGAGAGATGACATCATTAAAACTAACGATAAGATCTTTTTTTTCAATTTAGCCGTGTGTCTTTATGCCGATGACCTCAATAGAAGAGAATAACAAAGTTAAAGGATAACATTCAGAGTTTTTAACTGACTTCAGGGCAGTTGAATTGATTTTTGTATCTACTCTACAAGTACAGCTGATCGTCGATCTTAAAAATAAAAACTCTCCTCTGTGGCGTCCTTTCATCTCCTCGAGTCGACAAACTGTACGCTGACAAAAAAGTCCAGCGTCCACGAGTAGTGAGAAAGTTGTGCAAAAAAAAAAGTGTTAAAACCACACACATCATCAGTTCCCTGAGTTTCTCGCTCCACACATCATTCACACATTCACACATCACCAGTGGCGTTGCATCACGTCGCATACATAATGCATACGGAGTGACGGCACACATCACTTCCTGAACATCCAGGATCAGCATATTGCACCACACACACACACACACACACACACACACACACACACACACACACACGTAGGTAAAATCCCAGATGACGTCCTGTTCACTGAAGTGCACAGTTTCTGATTGGCTGTCACACGCCATTGGCTCTCCAAGTGGGGGGACATGTGCTATTCAGGGTCCGGGGCGTGATTTACAGCAGCAGGAAACACAGACGGGACACAATGGGGACAAAACGGAGGGCCGAGGCGACCATGAACGCATCACACACACCGTGTGATGCTGCATGCTTACACACTTCCAGGTGAGGCTACAGCACAATAATAATACAACACACACACACACACACACACACACACACACACACACACACACACACCCACACCCACAAAGACCCGTGACACACACGACAAACCAAAAACCAAAACCAAAAAAAGGTGGAGGAGGAACGAGGGGTGGAAGTAGTCGCTTCATATAGCTAATTATTTATTTAAATGGTTCAAGTCCCATAGAAACATTTGTGAATGCCGACGAAACTTTTTAAATCATAAAAACTAGTTTTTTGTCTCTGGTGTCGACCTGTCAATCACTGTAAGCCCCGCCCTAAAGCATCCCCTGCTTTATGGTCTGTTTGACTGTTTGAGAATGCAGCTTTAACACATGAAGCATATACTTCTATACAACCAGAGGAGTCGCCCCCTGGTGGTCAGGAGAGAGAATGCAGATTTAACACATGAAGCATAGACTTCTATACAACCAGAGGAGTCGCCCCCTGGTGGTCAGAAGAGAGAATGCAGCTTTAACACATGAAGCATAGACTTCTATACAACCAGAAGAGTCGCCCCCTGGTGGTCAGGAGAGAGAATGCAGCTTCAACACATGAAGCATAGACTTCTATACAACCAGAGGAGTCGCCCCCTGGTGGTCAGGAGAGAGAATGCAGCTTTAAATCATGAAGCATATACTTCTTTACAACCAGAGGAGTTGCCCCCTGGTGGTCAGGAGAGAATGCAGATTTAACTCATGAAGCATAGACTTCTATACAACCAGAGGAGTCGCCCCCTGGTGGTCAGGAGAGAGAATGCAGCTTCAACACATGAAGCATAGACTTCTATACAACCAGAGGAGTCGCCCCCTGGTGGTCAGGATAGAGAATGCAGCTTTAACACATGGAGTATAGACTTCTATACAACCAGAGGAGTCGCCCCCTGGTGGTCAGGATAGAGAATGCAGCTTTAACACATGGAGTATAGACTTCTATACAACCAGAGGAGTCGCCCCCTGGTGGTCAGGAGAGAGAATGCAGCTTCAACACATGAAGCATAGACTTCTATACAACCAGAGGAGTCGCCCCCTGGTGGTCAGGAGAGAATGCAGATTTAACTCATGAAGCATATACTTCTATACAACCAGAGGAGTCGCCCCATGGTGGCCAGTAGAAAGAATGCAGCTTTAACTCATGAAGCATATACTTCTATACAACCAAACTTCTTTTTGAAGGAGGATGTATGTTGACCAAACGCTAGCAGATGTGTCTTTTTTGACAGGCAGCTGTTTTATCAGCGCTGATTCTTTTAGCGGTACTTGAATGCAGCGTCCTACTTTCACCCCTCTGGAAAACTAAAACCAAGCGGAGGAGGAAAAGATGCAGCGCACAACCTGATCACTGTAAGTGGGACGTACAACAGTCAAGCAGAAGAACAGATGAGGGCAGGGAGGTGCAGGAGGAGGAGTTGGGGTGTCGATACCTACCCTGCCCTGCTGCTATCTAGCTCCCAGCCTCTGGACTGGCCTGGTCTGGGCTGGGCTCTGCTGTCTCGCTGGGGCAGGGCGACCCAGAACCACACGCCTAGAGAGGGGGGAGGAAAGGAAGAGAGAGAAGTGTGGGAGGAGGAGGAGGAGGAGGAGGAGGAGGAGGAGGAGGAGGAGGAGGAGGAGGAGGGGGAATAAGAGAAGCGGGGAGGAAAAAGGAGACAGAAGAAGAATAAATCTGAAAGAAGGACTCAAGGAGACTACAAGAGTGGACGTAAACAGGAAGTAAAAGGTGTCAAGACTCTGAAGGAGGAATAAGGACACTTTGGAGAGAGGAAACCCAGACACACACACACACACACACACACACGGTCATTTACAGTTCTACGTCATAAAAGCCTTCATTCTATTGATCTGCTGCAGTTTTTTAAATTGTATTTTAAATTTCAAAGACCACCTCTGCGCTTCACACCTTGCAGGAGGTGTGAAGCTGCTTTTCTTCCTTCGCTCCGTCTTTCTTTGTAACCTTTTCATTCGCTCCGCCGCCGCCGCCGCCGCCGCCGATGCACATTTTGTCTGGGTTGTGTGAAGCTGCTGTGTGTTATGAGGACCTGGTGACATTTTCTTTTCCAATAATAGCTGCATTGGGGGCATACAACTAATGCTTCACGGCTGGAGAGCGAATGAATGAGAACGAAAGAGGCGAGCATGAAAGAAACACAGAAAGAGAAATAACTACGTGTTACTTGGAAGGTCACTCGTCCTACAAGGACTGTGGTCAAAGGCAGAGGGAGGTTCTCCTCTGCTCATCTTCTCATGATTTCCCTAAATATGAATCTCCCCCAGGAAGAAGGATGAGTCTGTGTGTCCGTGAAGACGCTGATGACGGACGCTACCTGGCTGCTGAATAACAGCTTAATGATGCTCTCTGACGATGGAGCCAGCTAATTTAACGCAGCGTTGACCACGCACACGGCGAAACCACGTCCTTATGCAGGCACGCGGAAACACACACTTCATGCACACACACACACACACACACGCACACACACACACACACACACACACACACACACACACACACACACACGCACCGGCCCCCTAATCAGCCAGAGTGATTACCTGGTCCGCCAGCCGCTACAAAGGCGATTTATCAGCAGATCTCAACACGCCGCAGCATAAGGAGTGAGTTATTAAAGACACACACACACACACACACACACACACACACACTCCTCTTCTACCATCCTCATCCTCACACACACACAGACACACACACACACACACACACGACTCATTCCTCTTCTACCATCCTCATCCTCACACACACACACACACACACACACAGACACACACACACACACACACACGACTCATTCCTCTTCTACCATCCTCATCCTCACACACACACACACACACACACACACACACACACACACACACACACACACCCGACTCACTCGTCTTCTACCATCCTCATCCTCACACACACACACACACACACACACACACACACACGCACACACACACACACACACACACGCACACACACACACACACACACACACACACACACACACACACACACACACGCACACACACACACACACACGACTCACTCCTCTTCTACCATCCTCATCCTCACACACACACACACACACGACTCATTCCTCTTCTACCATTCTCATCCTCATCCTCACACACACACACACACACACACACACACACACACACACACACACACACACACACGACTCACTACTCTTCTACCATCCTCATCCTCACACACACACACACACACTCCTCTTCTACCATCCTCATCATCACACACACACACACACGCACACTCACACACACACGCACACTCACACACACACGCACACACACACACACACACACACACACACACACACACACACTCCTCTTCTACCATCCTCATCATCACACACACACACACACTCCTCTTCTACCATCCTCATCATCACACACACACACACACGCACACTCACACACACACGCACACTCACACACACACACACACACACACTCCTCTTCTACCATCCTCATCCTCACACACACACACACACTCACACACACACACACACTCACACACACACACTCTCACACACACACACACACACACTTACAGCGTCTTCCTCTCCACTGCGGCTCGGGCTGCCCTCTACCTCCCCGAACGAGTCGTCGGTGGGCGGGTCCGTGGCGTCGGTGGGCGGGTCGCTGAGGTGGGAGGCCGAGGACTTGGAGGGCGAGCTCTGCCGGGGGGCCGGGGTGGGCGCTGCACAGAGGACGAGCCGGGTCAGACAAAGAAACAGAGAGCGACGGACACACCAAAAAACCCGCGGCTAGACGGCGCTCTCACGGGAGTTGGTGGACGGCGTCGTGGACGTGACCGGCGTCAGGTTCATCTGAGAGATGTCGAAGTCGTCGCAGTCGTCCGTGTCCTGCGCCGTGCCGACGCGGCTGAAGTACGAGCTGAACGCCTCCGACGTCCCCGAGACGCTCGCCTGCTCGCCCTTCTTCGCCGGCATGGCGGGAGGCTTCGCCAGCTGGAAGTCCTGGACGGAGGGAGGGTGAGGAAGGCCGCCATTAAAAACAATATCTAAGCCCTAGCCAGTTCGAATGGTTTTGCATACCCATACTAAATACAGAATATCTCCTCAACCACAAGAGCTATTTCAATAATTTCAAAAGGTATAATATACAGAAAACACTTGTGAGACTAGTTGAAGGGTTCATATAGCAGTATATGTGTTAATAATTTAGTGGTTGATGATAGAACACAGGAAAGAGAAGAAAAAAACTTCCAGGATGTATTTCCTCCTTTTAATTATGCATATCATCACTTTTTTTCTACTATAAAATATCACTATGTGTTAACAGTATCTCTGCAAATTTTGACTTTTATTAATTGAAGTAAAATATTTTTAGTAATTAAGTTAGTTGTGCATATTTCGTGAACCGTAGGTTTAGGTCCGCTGAGAGACAAAATGCCCTAACTTTCTTCCTGGATCTTGAACGCCTCTGGTTCCACAACAGGTGCACCAAAACATACCAAGCAAGTATCGTTTCATCCATAAGTGAGTCATATTTCTGTTTTTTGGCTGGAATGTGGTTGATATCTTGCTGAGGCTTTGTCTCACAAGGGTATTGGTGAATTCTGTAGGTCATAAGCTTTCCATAAAGGTGCGCTAATCATGTGTGGCATCAAGCTAGGGATATAAAAATGTATATTTCCATAACTTGGGGAGCTCTCTCTCGAGTCACTTTCGAGTCCTCTCGAGTCATATCTATGGTTTATGTTAATATGTATGGTTGAATTGTGTTATAAACATTTAAAATGGACAGTGCAGTTTTTTTTTGCTTCGTCACATCAGTGGCTTTGGTATGGATTCATGGGAGTACGAGGACTTGGAGAGTGAGGAAGACCTCCTGATGAAGAATTCTGCCCCCAGTTTGGGGGCGTTGGGGCTCATCGGACTTGTTTAGACAAAAGTGTAACAAATAAATGAATAATTCACAAATGAGCACTGCTTTAAAGTCCTCCCCATATGGGCTTTAGTAGCGGGCTGGATGAGGCTCTTTGTCTACCTTGAACATCTCCTTGCCCATCTTCCTCGCCCGCTCTCCGTGCTGCGGACTCGACGACGCCGAGGGGGATGGAGCCGAGGCGCCGGCGCACGGGTGGCCGTCGGCGACCTGAGCCACCGTCGTGACGGAGGCGAGGGTCTGGAACATGGCGGCGGGCAGACCGCCCACGGGCTGGGCGGGGAGGTAGGCCGTGGGGGGGAAGGCTCCGGCCGCCATGGCCGCCCACTGCTGCTGCGTGGCGGGGAAGATGTTGGCCTGGCCCCAGATGAGAGGCTGGCCGCCCGGCAGCACCTGGGCCACCGCGCCGAGGGGAGACTGGACCCCGAAGGCCAGCGACGTCCCGGCGGCGGCGGCGAACGCCTGCTGGGACCAGTGGCCGGGGGGCACGGATCCCATCGTCACATAACCTGGTGGAGAGGAAGCAGTTTGAGGTTCTTCATCGGCGTAACAATCATGGCTGAAAGCTGAAATAAAAACAGTTACAATGCCATAAATCATAAAGAAGAAAAAACACATATGCCCACAAGTGTCACAGATGTTGAGGAGAAAAAAAGGAGGCTCCACGTGCTTCCATTTACATTTCTACAACCTCTCCTGTCTCTGAGCTCAGCAGCCTGAAGTTCAGCCAAAGTTCACAGTATTTTGCTCACGTGTCGGCTGGTCTCAGGCTAATCAATCTTGGCTTCCTATTTGCGCTGAGGAGCGCATCATTTAATGTTTCTTACAGAATCGGGTTAATGCAGAAGGTTTATTCAGGGCGAGATTTTTAAATGAGACGTGTAGAATAAAAATGTTTTTGATGTAAAAACCACAATTTTAAGCTGCGGTGGCTTTTTTCGGACCGAAGCGCTGATCGCACATGATGTGTTTAAAGACCGTCGGAAAGATGAATATTTGACAATAATTCAGTTTCAGTTTTTTTTTGCAGCTTCTGGCTCTATAGTAAACAACATATTTTTGCAAATTGTTTAAAGAAAACATGCTTGTCAACCAAGGCCGACGTGTTTGGGGTTCAGAAACATACGAAATGTCGGTATTTTGTCGAATCTTCGAGGAGGAATTGATTAAAATACCCAGCGTGCATATGCATATTCTCCTCACAGGCCCAGAGAGTGCTGCCCTACTTCTTGCCTGCAGCTAATGTGGTGTCTCCTGATGGTCATGGCGAGCTCTCATAATTACCTCCAGAATGAGGGAGAGTCATTATGAAAAAGCTCGACACACGCTCATTAAAATCACTCAAAACTCATCAGCAGAGGCTCTTCCCATCACCCCTCCCCTCGCTCCTGGTCTCCAGCCGGTAGCCACGGCGCGCGGGAAGTTGACACTTAACCTCGGGCCGCCTCGCCACGGCGGCGGTGAGGCGAGAGGCGGAGGAACGAAGGAGATCCAGTGCACGCCGACGTCTGATCCGCCGTGCATACCAAGGAGCCGCCGCCGCTCTCATCCCAGCATGTTTTATTACCACCACAGTCGCCTCAGCCACAGGTACATCAGCAGCGTCTGAGGCCGCAAGCTAATGATGCATTTTATATTCACCGCACAACCAGCACACCACCTTCCCTCCTCCCTCCCCTCCCCTCATCTACATTTCAATCCTATTCCGTCCCCCTCTATTTATTTCAAACCACCCTCCTCCTCCCTCTCCCCCCCCGCTGTGTTTGTCTCCCCCCACGCTGTGTTTGTCTCCCCCCACGCTTGTACCGGCGGTGTATTTAAGCGTAGAAATGCACACGGCCCTACCTGAGGGCACAGACGCAGGGTTGAAGGAAGCAAACAGCTCCGTGGGCGGCTGCAGGCCCAGCGAGTGGTCGAGGGTGTTGGCTGGAGAGGCGGGGGTCTGTGGAAGGGTTAAATCATCATCATCATCATCATCATCATCATTGGAAATACAGTTTGGATTTGAATAGCAAACTGGGCATGTAGTAGGGACGGGCTTTCGGAGCACAAATACTATTCGATAAGAGAGTATTAGAGCGAGGATGCGGAGAAACCATAGAAGAAGAGTAGAAGTAGAATGAGAATTAAACAGGTTTTTTTTCGTAGGAATTTTGACAGACAGAACTCATCCTGACCATTCTGTGCTTTTTGGCAAATAATATTTGTTCTAGATCGCCATTTTTGTCAGGCATGTGAACACAAACCTTGCAGACCATTCATGTTGTCATTAATCATTAATTAGTCATTAATAGCAGTTTCCTGTTGATCTATTTCATACAGAATGAAAGACTGAAACAATTACGTTTCTGCTAATGTGAGTTCATGAACTGAGGACAAAACCTCAAAGTTTTTATCCAAATGAAAATGTGTGAGAAATTTACATTGTGTGCGTGTTTATGATTCATTTTTTCCCCAAATTACAAAAATAAATGACTTATTCATTTAGATTCTGCATGTAACTGACAGAACTAACAGCAACCGGCAAACAAAATGGTGATTCTTGTGAGTTGTTCAGATGACAACACGCATTTGTAGCATTGAAGCAGCTAATTAGCGAGCTAGCTAACTAGCCACCTGTCTGCTAGTTAGCTAGCTAGCTGGCTTGCTAACTCGCTAATTCCACCATGCACGGATGCTACACGAGTTACAGGACACGAGCCGAACAAAGTTGTCACTCATCTGGCGACAGCGGCGGTACAAATAAAAATGGCCGCCGCTCTGACTGTCCTGCTGCTGTCCGCTCTGAATGGGAACATCTCTTCTGCTTCTACATTATTTCTAGCGTTAAAAAACACACACTGTGTGGTGTCGCCACATTTTCAAATCAAACTGGAAGAATTAATGTTTCTTCTTTGACCAAATTGTTGGGTAGGTGGAAAGAAGACGAGTTTGGGGGTTTAAGCTAAATCTGGCAGAAAGCAGGCAAACGTCTCAATCTCAAAGCTACTGTGATGGTAAATATACATTTTAAAAGTTGCATAAACTTGTCGACCCGTCCCTCGCATGCAGGACAGATACTCACCGATGGAGAGGTGATGTCAGGCGGTGTGGACATGTCTCCAAAAATCTCAAATTGGTTGATATTCTGAGAATAAGAGAAACCGCCAGTCAGGGACAACAACTACACTGTTACATATATATATATATATATTTATATCTTATATATATATATATATATATATATATATATATATATATATATATATATATATATATATATATATATATATATATATTTATATCTTATATATATATATATATATATATATATATATATATATATATATATATATATATATATATATATATATATATTTATATCTTATCTGGGTCGGTTTGCATTCCAGTGCAACATGCAGAACACAACGCATGCGACACGGTATGTTGGTATATGTGGTACCTACCTGAGCACTGTGGCAGCAACACACAAGAAGAAGAAGAAGAAGAAGAAGAAGAAGAAGAAGAAGAAGAAGAAGAAGAAGAAGAAGAAGAAGAAGAAGAAGAAGAAGAAGAAGAAGAAGAAGAAGAAGAAGAAGAAGAGATGGGATAATGAGATGAAATGAGTGATTATGATGACATACCTACCACGAGTTATCACAGTCTTCCAAGGGGCGAAAAGCAAAACACACATAGTCTCTTTGTCATCTTCTCCTTTCTATACCCCCACATCCCCCCCCCCCTCCCCCCCTGCATCATTACAGCACTTCTTTTGGACAAGTCATTACGGTCCTCTGCTGTAGAGGATGTGCGGTTCGCCTCAGAGGGAATCGCTATCAAAGACAGCAGCGATTTCTATTTGATCTGGATTTCTTCTGTTTCCTTTCAGAGTCTCCCAATGATCCTCCTCTTTAGTATCTCTCCCTTCTTTATTTTCTCTTCTCCGCCGCACATTAATAATATCTTTAGGCCCGCTGGCGAAGTGAAGTAAAACTATTTATAGCCCGTAAAGGAATTTAAGCCTTGAATACATGGTCAGAGATTTGCATAAATCATGGGAGCGGATAATTTCTTTTGAGATAATGAATGTTCTTAGAATATCTTCCCCTCTCGTAGGTCACAAAGTTCTTCTTGCATCTATCAGAAAATGGATCTGAGCGAACGGCGTCTTTTTTTACAGTATGTTATTTTTTTTCTTTTCTTACAAAGAGCGGAGAATGTAATGTGAACTATTGTTGCTGCGTCCGGCGGAGCAGATGAAGATCAACAAGACGATACGAGATGTATCCGAGATATGCAACGTGGACCGATAACAGGGAGTCCGTGGGATAAAACATAATAATAAAACACTCTCCTGGACATGAAATACTATACATTCCTTTGGTTTTCACTCTGAGTGGATACCACGGAGCCTTTGCTGATGTTCTTCGAACAGAAGACAAAAACGGCATTGGAGCGAATGCTCAAACAGTCCAGGAAGTTGGACGTTTATAGAGGAGGTGCATGACGATAGTTGTGTTTGTTTACTAGAGAAAGTGGATCCTACAACTGGATCAATATGGCAAAGTTTTGATTTTAATGAGTGAAGTCGAATGCAGAAGTTTCTTAAACCTGCATTCTCTCTACTGACCACCAGGGGGCGACTCCTCTGGTTGTATAGAAGTCTATGCTTCATGTGTTAAAGCTGCATTCTCTCTCCTAACCACAAGGGGACGACTCCTCTGGTTGCATAGAAGTCTGTGCTTCATGTGTTAAAGCTGCATTCTCTCTCCTGACCACCAGGGGGTGACTCCTCTGGTTGTATAGAAGTCTATGCTTCATGTGTTAAAGCTGCATTCTCTCTCCTGACCACCAGGGGATGACTCCTCTGGTTGTATAGAAGTTTATGCTTCATGTGTTACATCTGCATTCTCTCTCCTGGCCACCAAGGTGCGACTCCTCTGGTTGTATAGAAGTATATGCTTCATGTGTTAAAGCTGCATTCTCTCTACTCACCACCAGGAGACGACTCCTCCGGTTGTATAGAAGTCTATGCTTCATGTGTTAAAGCTGCATTCTCTCTCCTGACCACCAGGGGGCGACTCCTCTGGTTGTATAGAAGTCTATGCTTCATGTGTTAAAGCTGCATTATCTCTCCTGACCACAAGGGGACGACTCCTCTGGTTGTATAGAAGTATGTGCTTCATGTGTTGAAGCTACATTCTCTCTCCTGACCACCAGGGAACCACTCCTCTGGTTGTATAGAAGTCTATGCTTCATGTGTTAAAGCTGCATTCTCTCTCCTGACCACCAGGGAACCACTCCTCTGGTTGTATAGAAGTCTTTGCTTCATGTGTTAAAGCTGTATTCTCTCCCCTGACCACCAGGGAACCACTCCTCTGGTTGTATAGAAGTCTATGCTTCATGTGTTAAAGCTGCATTCTCTCTCCTGACCATCAGGGGGCGACTCCTCTGGTTGTATAGAAGTATATGCTTCACGTATTACATCTGCATTCTCTCTCCTGGCCACCAAGGTGCGACTCCTCTGGTTGTATAGAAGTATATGCTTCATGTGTTAAAGCTGCATTCTCTCTACTCACCACCAGGAGACGACTCCTCCGGTTGTATAGAAGTCTATGCTTCATGTGTTAAAGCTGTATTCTCTCTCCTGACCACCAGGGAACCACTCCTCTGGTTGTATAGAAGTCTATGCTTCATGTGTTAAAGCTGCATTCTCTCTCCTGACCATCAGGGGGTGACTCCTCTGGTTGTATAGAAGTCTATATAAATGACTCTACTTCTCTTGATGTATTCCCTCAGTAAACATTGTAAACATGAGTTTATGTCTCAATCTCTAGTTTCAAGTCTTCTTCAATACAGCATGATGTTCATTTAGTACATTATGGTCATTTAGAGTCAAACAGACCATAAAGCAGGGGACGCTTTAAGGCGGGGCTACAAGGTGATTGACAGGTGGCAGGTGGACCAGCTTAGAGGTGCATTAAGTTGCTACACTCTCATTAATGGGGTTTCTCTCTCCGTCTCAACCTCCTTACCTGAGTCACTAGTTCCAGGTCTAAGTCTATCAGATCTGCCACCACCGCCGGCTGCTGCTGCTGCTCTTGTTGGAGGGGCTGATCGTGATGATGATGAGGATGAGGGTGATGAAGATGATGATGGGGGGTGTTTTGATGTCCGTTCTGCAATCACAACCCCAGTGTTAGATGGCAGGCGGGGTGAAGATGCACTCACACACACGAGCATATTAGTAGTTTAGAGAGAGGGTGAGACAGAGGGGTGAAGGGTGAAATGAGGAAGAGGAGGAGGAGGAGGATGGTCTGCAGGTGTCACAAAACACACACACACACACACACACGCACACATATACATTCAGAGCACAGAGCAGCGCTCCTCTCGCCAGACTTTGGAGCCAGAGTGAAGCTTTGAACAGGTTTAGCATCATCCCACCTTTAGTCTACACTGAGCCGGCGGTTAGAGCCCCCTTTTGTGTTTCTGTAGAGCTGCTCCCGGGCGTCGGCACCACGGTGAGAGACAGACGGGCGCAGATTAACTAACACGCTGCACGTGAGCGCAAAGGGAGGGAGGAAGCTAACAGCAGAGCGCTGGCTGGCTCTCCGTGGGAAGTGATTACGATCTAAAACTCTAAATAATCGGAGAACAAATCCCATTCAAACAAAGCCAGAGATGAGTTTCCTCTGCTGGCATCGAGATGCAGATCCGGGTCGGTCCGGCGGAGCCAAGAGAGCGGTCGGTATATATGCCGAGTGTTTGCTTTTCTTCTCTCGGGGGATGAAAGCATGAAGTATGGTCGTAATTAGCCGACGCCGAAGGAGCGGGAACAGCTTGCCCAATGCTAATCAGTTCTGGAAATAGTGTCAATTTTTCAACCCCCGAAACTCATTATGGTTCATTTAAAAAGCCCAACTGACAAAACATGAAGCGAATCTTTAAATGTTTGTTTGTGCTCATTCCTCTCTTTCTTTCTGTCCATCCCTCTCTCTCTCTCTCTCTCTCTCTCTCTCTCTCGCCCTGCCAATTATCCCTCTGCGGCCGTTACACAGCCTCTCCATCTCTTCGCCCCGGCCCTTTATCTTTATCAGTGCGGCCGCCACCTATCAATTAGCCGTCTCCGGGGGGAACCGTAATTACCTGTGCACGTGTGTTGTGCACGTGTGTTGTGCACACAGTTATCGCAGCCCCTTTAATTATCGCCACCTCGCTGATCCCCCGCCGGCTGACTGATGGCACCGGCACGCGGTTCGACAACGGGGTCGAACCCTGTCACGTCACACACACACACACACACACACACACACACACACACACACACACAACCAGGCTGTGGACGTTTTCACTGCCTTTGACACGTTCTTTCACAGGTGGACATGAAGCAAATAAAGCTTTTAAATTGAGATTAGTTCTCATCAGAGTTCAGCAAAACTAGGTTTAAAGCAGTGTTTCTCAAACTGTGGGGCGCGACCCTCTAGTGGGGCGCGGAGGTATTACAGGTGGGGCGCGTTTATTTTTATTTTTTATATATATATATTGTTTTCTTCTCTTTTTTTTATATCATCCTTTATTAATTCCACAGTGGGGACATTATTCTCTGCATTTCCCCCATCCGTAGTAATTAAGGAGCAGTGTGGGGCGTGAACATTTTTCTTCCTCCAAAGTGGGGCGTGACAGAAAACGTTTGAGAACCACTGGTTTAAAGTGAGTAAAGTTGAAGCGGAGAACACAAAGCTGGAGTTAAATTTACAGTTATTGTGACGAATTTATAACCGGATGTGAACAAGTGTCCTTTTAACCCTGATCCTCTGTGTGACCCACATCAGTGAACGAGACCACCAGAGAGAAGATGGTCTATTTTTATAGATTTATTCTTAATGCTCGTTATGCTTCTGCTGCAGTGAAATGAGAGGTTTTCTAAAGGGAGTCTGGCGCTCTGAAGCAATACCACCTTAGTCCACAGGGGGAGCCAGAATCAACACAAAAGTTCCTTTTAACAACTTTAAATAGAGTTTAATCAAAATGATGCATGTGATACATAACTGTATTTATGAACACAATGTTATATTAAAATGTCTGCTAAACTAATAGAATGTGATAGATAGAAACTTGTTGGCTGGATTAATGCAGCAATATGACAAAATAATAGAAGATTCAAAAAGGACAACAGCAAGTTGTATTGATTTTTTTTGTTGAAATTCAGCAGCATCATCATACAGATCTATTAGTTGAGTTTGTCCCTTAACTTTTCTCCAGGAAGCGCCATTATTTTTCTTAATAAATCAAAAAAAAGGCAGCAATATATATATATATATATATATATATATATATATATATATATATATATATATATATATATATATATATATATATATATATATATACGTATATATATATATATATATATATATATATATATATATATATATATATATATATATATATATATATATATTTTAAACCTCCTTCAGTGTAAGTTTAAAATGAATAATGGATCACAGTTTAAATTGGAGTTCAAGGTTTAAAAAATGAGTCTTTGTTGGTTCAACTCAGCCTATATCTTATTCAAACCAGGAAGCTATTTATTCACGACCCCGGTTTGTATTTATTGGTGATAAATGAAATGATAAACAGCTTGTCGTGCATCACGCTGATCCAATTGGACAGAGTTGACGTGTGGAGGCGACGCGCTGCCGACCTCCATCTGTTGATTCAACACTCAGTTCTTACGGGGTCAAAGGCTCGGGAGGCTGAAGCGCCTCGTGTGTGTGTGTGTGTGTGTGTGTGTGTGTGTGTGTGTGTGTGTCTTTCGTTGATTCGTCCTCGTTTAAGGAGGTGACAGAGTAAACAACGGAGGCGACTGCTTGAGACGGGAGGTCGTGTTCCCGCAGCCGGCGCTGTCATTTCATCCGGACGCCGCGGTCGCCGTTAATCCTTCTCCCGAGAAGACGGCGGTGGATCCATCTTAAACGCTGCGGTATCGGGCCACCGGCGGCTCAGGGAGTCACAGCATGTCGGCTGAATAGGAAGAAACTACTGTGTTCGTTGTTGATTCATTGATTATATTTCCCTGCCAACTGCATTAAATGATGGGAATCTGCCTGCGGTGATACAATCAATCAAATCAATAAGTTTACACGTTGCAGATTTATGCTTCACAAAAAAATGTGTGATGTACCTCTTATAATATTTGTTCAACCAAGTACCCGCTAACCATCAGTGTCTGATTTACTATAGAATATATACAATTCTGTTTATGAATTACATTAATATTTTATTGAATAATTATTTAAATAACTATTTTTAAAGGATTTTTGAATGGGTGGCAATTTTAAATATATTTTAAACAAAATGTACTACCTGGTGTCCTAGAGTCAGTCAGTTTAATAAAACATTTAAACGTATTGTTTATAAACAAATTTTGACAAATTTTGAGATTTTCTGGAATTAAAACTGCAAAATTATTGTTACTAAAAAAATTGTTATTCAGCGTCCGGCTGTGCTAAGCTCCGCCCTCTTGTCTCACTTTGAGTTGCAAAAAAACAAAATGGCGACGGCCAAAATGCCGAACTCAAGACTTCAAAACCGTAGTCCACAAACCAATAGTTGTTTATTAATTTATTTTAATTTCTGTGTCATGCCGAACATTTATATTCCACGTGGGAATATACAACACTATTCTTTTCCCGGTCTTTCAAAATAAAAGAAATGAAGCGAGCCCTGCAGTCTCCATATTAACAATACTATAATGATATTTTAATCTGGTAATAAGTTAAACAATAATAACTATAACTTCAACTCACTCATTTTGCAGGCTGTATCGCTCCTCATGTTGGTGTCAACAATGCATTTAAATCACATTTAGTTTATTCTAGCATCCTTTTACCTTCCTTGCACTAAATGTAAGATATTCTCATCTTCATGCGGCTGCTCATGTACAATATGATGGGAATCCTGTCTCCTGATGGGAAAGCCGAGCTGTGACATCACTGACAGCAGCATGTTGTGTGTTCCTTCCCTCTGGGAGTCTGAATATTCACCTTAAAACCCAATTACACTTTCTTCAAACCACAATGCGAGCCACAAAACGCATTCTCCCGCTGTGATCCACTCGTGTTCCTGTGATCCCCGGGTTGCGTTTACTCCCTCTGAGGGACTCGAATTCGCTTTTATTCCAAACCAGAATGGACGACTGGTCCAATTGGTTGCACGACGAGAGAGAAAATATTGGATTTGCTCACGTTCAGACGCCCGCCAACACAAAGGCAATCCAAATAGCAGCATGTGTTGAGGGCCGGGTGAGGAGGGAACAGAAATACTACGGCGCCTGTAAGCTTCTTACCAAAGCCGGGGATGATATGCGGCCAGAAAACTGCGAGACCGATTCCAATTCCACCCCAAAAAAACAAAAAAAAACTGCATAGAGTGGGACTGCGACTGCCAGCAGTGACGTTGTGGCGGAGGAGTCCAGTTTTAGCAGGTTTTAGGATTATTAATGGAGCCGGTGGGCTCTGGATGGGCCGAGGGAATACTGATCTACAGACCCGCAACATGGGATGAAGTGTTCGCACACACACACACACACACGCACACACACACAGCAGCAGCATGGGTGAGTGTGAAGATTTTAGCAGATTAAATCCGGCAACAATGTAAGAAGCATCTTTATAGGCAGAGAAAAAAGAGCAGCTGAGTTATAGTGCAGCATGGCCAAGGTCATCTTTCATTATAACCACTGGCAGTGTGAGGGGAGCTCTCTCACACACACACACACACAAGCACGCACACACACCTGCACAAACAGCGATATAGATTTACAGTGCAAACACTTTGCTTAAATGCCATCCTGATGCATAAGATTGAAAAACACGGGCGGCCGCATGCACATTTTAAAAGTCAGACACATGATTCGTATCCGTTAAAAGGAAAAAGACGACGGTGACAAATAAACGTGGGTTGGGCACAATCTGAGGAGGAAGGTCATGCAGGTTTGCCGCTGGATTCACCACCGGGGCCAAAACCCCCACCCTCCATCAAGCCAGGCATGCATTCACAGACACACACACACACACACACACACACACACACACACACACACACAGCGTCCACCGGGTGATAACCACATGGGAGCAGGCACCACGGAGCACGAGGAGAAGGGCACCAGCCACCACAGCGACGGCACAAGCAGCACAAGAGCTTCACGATGCACCGGAAAGGGGGGGGAGGGGCTTTACAGCTGGGAGGCGGAGTCTGAGGAAGGGGGAGGGGCAAACACAGGGGGTCACTCACTGGGTGTCGCTTTGGGACGTCATAGACCCCTTCCTTCTGCTGACTGGTGGGAACCTACAGTCGGCCAAGAGAGCCGGTTACCTCACAGTGGAACACGTCACATGCCGGGACACAACCCTGAAACCTTGTGAGTGTGTGTGTGTGTGTGTGTGTGTGTGTGTGTGTGTGTGTGGATAATCAGAAATTAAAATCTTCGAGGCTAATCAGTCGCCTATCGGCCTGCGGCGACAGTCTCTCTCTCTCTCTCGCTCTCCCCTAATAAAGAATGGATAAGGCCGTTTATCACAGCCACAGACATGTAATAACTCAGATTGTCACACACACGGAGACATGTAATATCTCACAGGCGGACAGATCTGACACGCGTGTGTGCGATGAGACGACTCGATGGCCACCCATACGTTTGAGTGCTGCGTTTTCTCCGGCGGTGACGACAACGCTGACACTGAGGTTTCCGTCTTCCCGGCTCGATGGGCCCAAAAACGTGTTTATTTCCAGAAGCTGCCATCTCTATTCATACGTTAGTTCCTCTGTGGCTGGAAGGCTGGCCGAGGCTCACGTTTCCTACGCCTGATGTGTGTTTGTTTGTGTGTGTGTGTGTGTGTGTGTGTGTGTGTGTGTGTCAGTGCACGCGCCAGCGCTCCCCGTCTATTTTCAATCCATTTTATTTAAAGATCAAACGAGAGGCTGGTGATTAATCTCCCTCCCCCCCCCCCACAATGCTTTTCTTTCATCTCCTCGGATAGAGAGGGAGGGGAGGAGAGAGAAAAGGAGGAGGGGTATCCAGGAATAACCTCCACATCCCCTCCACCCTCCTCATCTTCATCCCCTCGGAGGTCTACCCACGTCCTCTGAGGAGAGCACCCACAGAAAGGCTCCTCTCCCTGGGGAGGCCAGCTAGCTGTTGGGGGCCCTCTGGAGAATGTGTCTTTTATTTCCTGTATGCACATTTTAATTTACATTTTTTATTTTATGAGCACAATATATGTAGCTATGGATTTGGTGGCAAGCAAATGGGAGATTAAGGCTCCGCCCACACTGATACGCTTTTATCGTTTCTCTACGCCGAGCGTTCAACGTGGATTTCCGACCTCGTCGTGTAAGAGCAGCTGTTGTGCCGTTAAATTCTGTATTCCATGTAATTCTACGACTGCCGGCACGCGGAGCTGTTATTGGAGCGATTGGCGAGCGCCGTCTTTTCCTTATTCTCATCAGTGCTTATTTTGTTTCCGCGCGACTAATGTGACGTTCACAAAGAAACTGTAAACGAACAAAAGCTCGTAGCTACGAGCAAGAACCGAGTGAGAGACGCGTGTGGACCAGGTTTATTGACCCATAATCCAGTCAAACTAATTTGTGAGAGTTCATTTTTAAAGTGGATGTGTGAAAGAGAGAAAGAGAGCAAGACCTGCAGCGTTGTAACCGATTTCTCAATTTTCCACTAAATGTGTCTGTTTGAGTTCATGTGTGGGAAACGTAGAGGAAGATCTTCAGTGTCAGCCTCGACCTTTTATTATTTATGAGTACCTTAAAAGTCGGGTTACAAGCCGCTACAACCTTCGGTCACTGTCCCCGTTAGCTCCCCGCTGTAGCCAGCTAGCACTCCTGCTAGCGCTCCGCTAGCTCTCCGACAACCTCCGAAGGTAGCGGGACCAGCCCCGGCTCGACACCCGACTCGGGCAGAGGGGACGCAGGCAGTAGCAGCAGCAGCGGGGAGCTAGCAGCAGCGTTAGCTAGCGTTGCTGCTAGCTTGCGCTGCTGCTAGCTTGCTACAGCGGGGACACCCACCGGAGGTAGAAGCGGCTTGTAACCCGACTTTTACGGTACAATGTTGTGTTGTTTCTGTAACTATGTAACCAATCTACTTCCTGTTCAGACTTTTAAACGTATTAGTGTCTTTAGTTTGAACACTTTAAAGAGTTTGACTACAAGATGAAGGGAGGGGGGGATAACCTCAAGCGGACAAGACGAGCTTGTGAGTACCTGATAAATGCTCTCTTCTGATTGGTCGCGGATGGGCTCGTGTCCCGCCTCAAACACAATGTACTACAACGTCAGCAGCGGAGGGAGGGAGGAGGGGAGAAGAAGAAAATTGGAAGATAAAGGAAGTTGAGAGAAAAGTGGTGAAATTGCAGAGGTGATTAGTCAAACAGCATTGTCAATATTAGAAGAGTAACACATCTTTCGAACCGGCAGACTCATGCACGCAGACACACAACACCCCACGACCGCACACAATTTCGAGGGGCGCCTCCTGCTGTCGGCTCCCACAGCGCACACAGAGAGGAGCAAGCCGGCTAGAATGCAATGCTGATTGGTCAGGAAGTTACCTGGTAGACCGGGTCCTCCAGGTCCTCCTCCAGGATTGTCTGCAGATGAGCGGCGGCAGGAAGGAGGGCGAGAGAAGAGAGGAGAGGGGGGAGAGAGAGTTAAGCCGGTGGAGCAGAGAGGAGAGAAAGCACAGCGAGACGTGGCAGCTTCCCAGCATTCAGAAGGAAAAAAATCATTTGGCAATAATCATAAGGCAGAGAGAGGCCGACGGAGATAAAGAGAAATTAAACAGGTGGTGCAGAGAGAGAGAGAGAGAGAGAGAGAGGACAGAGCGGAGGAAGGTGAACGGGCAGCTTTGATGTTCCTTCACCTGTCAGTCAAGAGTCTCTCAGATGAAGAAGTTCAGCACGCTGACGGCGGATGATTGATGAAGGGAAGGGGAACTACAAATATCATTTGGTTACTTCCTCCTCCTCCTCTCTTCTCCTTTTAAAAGTTTGCAGGTGGGGATGGACGTTTGGGTTAAATTGACATAATTCACGTTTCTTTGTGAGGTCACGGTGACCTTTGACCTCCGTTTTAATCGGTTCAACCTCGAGTCTGTGTTGCCGTTGGTGCCCAAAAAATTTACGAAATTCCATCCAGTCGTTTGCGAGAATCGTACAGACGGACGGACGGACGGACGGACGGACGGACGGACGACCATGGCTGTCACTCACGTAAAGTTTAAAAAAAGGGAAAACGGGGCGTCGGCTCGTGTACCTGGTAGACCGCCTGCTCACACTGCTTGTCTTTCTGGGCCTTCTTCTCCATCTCCTCCCTCTGCTTTATCTCATAGATGAGCTGGAACAAGTCCCGCAGGTCCAGGATCACAGGCTCCGCCTTGGGAGGAAGATAAGGACACATTACACACACATTACACACACGCTACACACGCTACACACACTACACACACTACACACACTGCAACCATGCCTGGTTGTTCTAGCGAGGCGGTGAATAATGTTGACTGACTCCTCCACGTCCTCCTGACAGAAGACAAGCAGGAGCGTTGCCACTAAGAACATCGTCTCCTGGCTCAACTTCTGCGTTGGAGTTTCACACTCAAACCAACACATTCCTGCTCATTATGTATTTATATCGTCCTCTAAGACGACGGACAAAGTTATTGTCGGCGCGATGGTTTTTCAGAGCTGCGTTTTAGCTTCTCGGCCGTTCAATCTCCTTCCAGCTGTCACTCGCACTGGATCGTGCTTCCTGTTCCCACCTGAGGAGGCCATCACGGGATTCTAATTCAGGGCTTCTTTAGGTCGGATGAGTCATAGACACCTGATGGGTTCGCTGACAGAGGATTATGGATGAGTCCATTAGGCTCCGAGCCGGAAGGAAAAAAACACACAAAATGGGCAGCAAACTGAATCGGACAATTTAGCCACTTCTGCAATTAGTTTGTCTAAAATCTTTCATTAAAGGTAACAGTGTCTTTTGTGACTGATTGGTTTTTTCCTTCCGCGCCCCGGTGATTAGTTAAACGCTGACAAATTATTGCAAGCACTGAAAGTGACTAAACCCAGAAGATTGAACGTCCAGACTATACATTTCTAAATCGATAGTGCTGCCTGTGATTTATTTATTTATGTGTTTGACACACCGACGTCAGATTATGAAATGATATCTAATTGTTATTTTTTGGGGAATGATCTTTTATTTTTATTTTTAATATGACGAATAGGCCCGGACAGCTCTGCAGCGCAGCAACATTACATTTGAAATGTTTTTTTTTTCTCAAATATTTTGCGACTCACATGATCTAAAAATTGCAGAAGGCCTCGTTTGCAATTACAATAAAAACGTAATTAATCGTGAAGGAATCGCTACATATTATACATATTGTACAAATCGCTACATATTGTAGGTATCAATACATATTGTACGTATCATCACATATTGTAAGTATCATCACATATTGTACAAATCACTACATATTGTAGGTATCATCACATATTGTACGTATCATCACATATTGTAAGTATCATCACATATTGTACAAATCACTACATATTGTACGTATCAATACATATTGTAGGTATCAATACATATTGTACGTATCATCACATATTGTAAGTATCATCACATATTGTACAAATCACTACATATTGTAGGTATCAATACATATTGTAGGTATCAATACATATTGTACGTATCATCACATATTGTAAGTGTCATTATATATTGTAAGTATCAATACATATTGTACGTATCATCACATATTGTAAGTATCATTATATATTGTACGTATCAATACATATTGTACGTATCATCACATATTGTAAGTGTCATTATATATTGTAAGTATCAATACATATTGTACGTATCATCACATATTGTAAGTATCATTATATATTGTAAGTATCAATACATATTGTAGGTATCAATACATATTGTAAGTATCATTATATATTGTACGTATCAATACATATTGTACGTATCATCACATATTGTAAGTATCATTACATATTATAAGTATCATTACATATTATAAGTATCATTACATATTGTACAAATCACTACATATTGTACGTATCATCACATATTGTATGTATCATTACATAGTGAACATATCATTACATATTGTACGTATCATCACATATTGTAAGTATCATTACATATTATAAGTATCATTACATATTATAAGTATCATTACATATTGTACAAATCACTACATATTGTACGTATCATCACATATTGTAAGTATCATTACATATTATAAGTATCATTACATATTATAAGTATCATTACATATTGTACAAATCACTACATATTGTACGTATCATCACATATTGTATGTATCATTACATATTGTACAAATCACTACATATTGTACGTATCATCACATATTGTATGTATCATTACATAGTGAACATATCATTACATATTGTACGTATCGCTACATATTGTATCGCTCACCTCGTACCACCTCTCTCTCTCTCTCTCCCTCTCTCGCTCTCTCTTTCTCTGACTCACAACTCATGACTGCTGTCCCGGGGGAGAGTCTTGCAGTACAACAGAGTTTCAGACCTAATCAATTATTGACTTGTGGCCACGCACAGCCGGAGCAGCCGGAGCAGCCGGAGCAGCCGGAGCAGCCGGAGCAGCCGGAGCCGACTGCCTGACGGCTGCCTCGGACGAGACGAGTTCTATTTGAGTGTTTTCTTTCGGCTCGTGACAGACACACTGCAGCTCCCGCTGAGCCGACACTGAAACATACTGTCACTCTGTCAGAGTCATCCTGTTTGCATCTGACGACACATGCTCTGACCGCCTCACCCCCTCACCCCCTCACCCCCTCACCCCCTCCCTCTCCTTTTCCTCTCGCTGCTTTACGGTGAACTCGGGGAGCTCGGAGGTCGAGTTAGGAGCAGCGATGGACCGCAGAGGTGAGAGAACCTCTGGAATCAGACGAGCGATTCATCGCCTGCGGCAACAGAGACGAGTGATTCTAACAAAGAAAAGTGGTGATGAAGACTTTTACTGCAGGTACACGGTTCTATTAAAAAATCTGCACTGAACGGGAGTTTTTGGTTTAGATTAACCTGAATATTAATGCGACAGATTCACCTTTTACCCAAATTAAATCGTGAAACCTGAATTTATTAAGAATGTATTTCTTGGTATATAATGAAAGGCTCTTCCATCTGCCTCATCTAAATCAAATTCAGGGATTTTCTTTCATTTCCCTTTAAGAGAAATAAAAAGCTCCAGAGATCGTCGCCTGAATATACGGCTGCAGGAAGTAAGTCATGATCAGCTGTTCAAGAGCAAAACAACGGAGGGGGTTTTCATTGTGAAGAATTGATAGGAACATGTGTTTATCACCCAATTGTTAGCGGCTTTTCTTGAATGAAACAAGCCTCGTAACACTGAAGGGAGGAAGAGTCGGCAGCAGAACTAAAGAAGAAGTTAGAGGAAGTTCTGGTCCGTGCAACCACGACCTGAGAGTCATTTAATTTATTTAGGAAACAGTGGATTTAGACGCAAATCAAAAGGTCAAATCAAAGCCCTCTGAGGCAATTTTTGTGATTTGTGACACCGGGCGATAGAAATGAAATTGAAAACCTTTTGTTTTTGCTCTGTGACTCGGGGACACCTTTGATTGACACCGTTGACATTTTGGATAGTTTAAAAAAAACATGTCATGCCACGCGACACGAGCTGGAAACACTGCAGCGAAAAACCTGTCCTGTGAGGACGGAAGAGAACAATGTAAGTTTGTTTAAATATTATCCAGGGATGATTTTGCACAGATAGATCTATTCATCATAAATAGGCTTTATTATGTCCATACCGTGATATGATATATTTTGTATATAGTTATATGACTTTCCTGGTCTTTTCTTTAACCATTACTGATGGTCATTCATCAAGATCTCATTGTGTACATATTTTCTCAGAGCACCTTTGTTGAACCCCACAATATCGATAATGAGGTATTTGGTCAACAATATTGTAACATATGTATTTTGCCCCAATTGTGAATGTAAGTAAAAAAAAAAAAAGTTACAACAAAGACTGCGATGAGCTAAAAGAGTCTCCGAAAGCCGCTCTAACACAATTAATCCACTTCCGTCCCCTCTGAAGTGAAACTCGTCCTTCTCGCGCTGAGACTTTGAGTCGAGCCGAAAGCCAATTACTTCTGAATCTTCTCCTAAATTGGCCCTTTTTGTTTTTTTTCTCCGAGTAAACCTCAAGACATCGCGCCGACGGAGGCGCTTTGCTAACGCACATCAAAGCGGTTACTGTCCAATCACGGCCTCGGCCTCCTCTCGTTGTCCGCTCCCTCAAACCGCCGGGCGGCGGCGGGTTCGAACGCCGAAAAATGTAAGTAAAATAGAACAGTGACCTTTTCCTCTGGCACCCGTCGGATAGAATGACAGCCGAGGTGACTGATGGGAGCTCGCATTTGGTAAGCGACACCTTTTTCTTTTGTGTCTGGTTGGTGTAAATGTTAAGCACAGCTCGGTGTGTGTGTATGTGTGTGTGTGTGTGTGTCGAAGTCAAAGAGCCGAGGTGCACGGCCCCGGGAGGATGGATCTGCCATTAGAGCCGGTGACACACACTCAAACCCTCATCGACTCACTACGGGAAATCAATACGGCTCCAGAGCGAGCCAGCTGGATCCGGATGAAACGAGGCCGGCGCATGGACACAATCACACCGGGTCCGGGAGAGGAACTCAATATCATATATCATAAATCACACACACACACACACACACACACACACACACACACACACAACCAAAGGCACGAGAGTAAGCAGATCGTTTGGTGATCGCGAGCCGGCGTTCAAGAGTCCTCATCTAAATGTCAAGAGGCTCACGCAGTGGAGAGCGAGACGCCCGGGGGATCGAACGCTAACCGGCGCGGACACTCACCGACTGGGCGGTCTTGATGGCCACGAAGCGGTGGTTCCCCTCCTTCCCGCAGACGTAGCCGAAGGCGCGGTGGTCCGTGATGTCCTTGGCGATGTAGGAGATCTCGTGGACCGCATGCTGGTGTTGGAGGACCTGCACACACACACACACACACACACACACACACACACACACACACACACACACACACGGTGTTATTACTTTATGACAATAACATGCAACCTTTTCTCCATCAGTGGCCCCAAAATACGAGAATACTGATACATAAATAGAGATTTCGGGAGGACGGTGCATCTTTCTGAAGCTTGAAGCACTTTCATATTTCATTGTCGGTTCTTTTAAAAGGCATATCGAGGCGATTTGAACTGACTTCAACTAAAAAGACTCAAGATAGTCTCTAGAATCTGCATCCTGCTGCCCGCAGTGAAAACAGCAACGAGACTGGATCGAAGCA
>NC_136595.1:25874404-25884404 GCF_910589615.1 Taurulus bubalis | reverse complement strand
CAATCAACCAAAAAGAGACACAAAACAACCACAAAGAAACACAAAACAACCACAAAGAGACACAAAACAATCACAAAGAGAAACAAAACAACCACAAAGAGACACAACACAATCACTCAAAGACACAAAACAACTACAAAGAGACACAAAACAACTACAAAGAGACACAAAACAACCACAAAGAGACACAAAACAACTACAAAGAGACACAAAACAACCACAAAGAGACACAAAACAATAACACAGAGACAAAAAAACTACAAAGAGACACAACCAACCAAAAAGAGACACAAAACAACCACAAAGAAACACAAAACAACCACAAAGAGACACAAATATATCACTCAGAGACACAAGACAACCACTAAGAGACACAAAACAATCACAAAGACATTTAAAACAACCAAAAAGAGACACAACACAACAACAAACAGACACAAAACAATCACAAAGAGACACAAAACAACCACAAAGACAATCAAACAAAAACAACTTGAAAGAGATGCAAAACGACTTCAAAAAGGGGCCATACAACTACAACTAGACACACAATGACCACAAAGAGACACAAAACCACAAGGAGATACACACCGACATCAAAGACACAAAATAAAGACCACAAACAAACAAAAAAAGGCCAACTATAACAACTATAGAGTCTGTGTGTCTTGCTCCTCTGCAGGAGAGGTGGGGGGGTGGGGGGGGGCTTTTGCATGTCTGTGCCCGGGGGCCCCGTTGTGTAATAACGCGCCCATGATCTCCCACCTCCCTCCTCTTCGTCTGCTGACCCACACAAAAACACGAACGCACAAAAAACATGGCCATTTTTAAAAAACGCTTCATTAACATCCTCTGAATGAAATCACATGAACGTGGGTTCCAGAGGTCGGTCGGCGTTTGAGGACGTTTATTAAAAGGCCTCGTTATCAGAGGAGTAACAGGATTATTATGCCCGGCCCTGCTGCCTGGCGCTCAAGTCCAAGGCTGCCGGAGATTATTTTTTGAGAGAATTCATCCGTCTGAAGATCGTCCCATGTGAAGAAGAAACAGGCACACAAGGGGAAAACAACACTTCACTTAGTTCTCCATTGATTTAAAAATAAACAACACACACACACTGTGGTGTGTTCCTCTGAATCATTGAGCAGACACACACTCAGTCCTACTTAGAGTAAATCATGACTGTCTGCCTCAAAAGTCTTCAGAGACGACGGAGCCGGAGAACATCTGTCCTTATTTTCGAGCTCGACAGAGAGAACCGTCCTCTCCCTCTCTGTTGTGTGTCACGTCTCCGTTGGGCTGAGATGAGAGTAAGTGATTAAACCACCGGAGGGTTGTTTTCTGTTTCCACGCAGAAGACATTTAAATATCGGCTTCATTAGACGTGAAGCGTGCACATGAAGCGAGAACACGCGCTGAGTCGGCGTCTCTTTCCTGCGTGTAAACAACATGAAGCGCGCCGCCATCGCTCACGCTGTACGAACGTCTTCGTACACACACACAAATGTCTTCGTACACATGAACGTCTTCATACACACACACAAACGTCTTCGTACACACGAACGTCTTCATACACACGAACGTCTTCATACACACACACGAACGTCTTCGTACACACACACGAACGTCTTAGTACACACACACGAACGTCTTAGTACACACACACGAACGTCTTCATACACACACACGAACGTCTTCGTACACACACGAACGTCTTCGTACACATGAACGTCTTCATACACACACACAAACGTCTTAGTACACACACACAAACGTCTTCGTACACACACACGAACGTCTTCGTACACACACAAACGTCTTCGTACACACACAAACGTCTTCGTACACACACAAACGTCTTCATACACACACAAACGTCTTCATACACACACACAAACGTCTTAGTACACACACACAAACGTCTTCGTACACACACACGAACGTCTTCGTACACACACAAACGTCTTCGTACACACACACGAACGTCTTCGTACACACACAAACGTCTTCGTACACACACAAACGTCTTCGTACACACACAAACGTCTTCATACACATGAACGTCTTCGTACACACACACGAATGTCTTCGTACACATGAACGTCTTCATACACACACACAAACGTCTTAGTACACACACACAAACGTCTTCGTACACACACACGAACGTCTTCGTACACATGAACGTCTTCGTACACACACACGAATGTCTTCGTACACATGAACGTCTTCATACACACACACAAACGTCTTAGTACACACACACGAACGTCTTCATACACACACACGAACGTCTTCGTACACACGAACGTCTTCGTACACACACACGAATGTCTTCGTACACATGAACGTCTTCATACACACACACAAACGTCTTAGTACACACACACGAACGTCTTCATACACACACACGAACGTCTTCGTACACACACAAACGTCTTCGTACACATGAACGTCTTCATACACACACACAAACGTCTTAGTACACACACACGAACGTCTTCGTACACACACACGAACGTCTTCGTACACACACAAACGTCTTCGTACACATGAACGTCTTCGTACACATGAACGTCTTCATACACACACACAAACGTCTTAGTACACACACACAAACGTCTTCGTACACACACACGAACGTCTTCGTACACACACGAACGTCTTCGTACACACGAACGTCTTCGTACACACACACGAACAACTTCGTACACATGAACGTCTTCATACACACACACGAACGTCTTCGTACACGTGAACGTCTTCATACACACACACGAACGTCTTCGTACACACACGAATATCTTCGTACACACACACGAACGTCTTAGTACACATGAACGTCTTCATACACACATGAACGTCTTCGTACACACACACGAACGTCTTCATACACACACACGAACGTCTTCGTACACACACACGAACGTCTTCGTACACACGAACGTCTTCGTACACACACGAATGTCTTCGTACACACACACGAACGTCTTCGTACACACACGAATGTCTTCGTACACATGAACGTCTTCATACACACATGAACGTCTTCGTACACATGAACGTCTTCGTACACACACACGAACGTCTTCATACACACATGAACGTCTTCGTACACATGAACGTCTTCGTACACACACACGAACGTCTTCGTACACACACACGAACGTCTTCGTACACACACACGAACGTCTTAGTACACACACACACGAACGTCTTCGTACACACACACGAACGTCTTAGTACACACACACAAACGTCTTCGTACACACACAAACGTCTTCATACACACACAAACGTCTTCTTACACACACAAACGTCTACGTACACACACGAACGTCTTCGTACACACACAAACGTCTTCATACACACACAAACGTCTTCATACACACACAAATGTCTTCGTACACACACGAACGTCTTCGTACACACACAAATGTCTTCGTACACAGACAAACGTCTTCATACACACACAAACGTCTTCATACACACACAAATGTCTTCGTACACACACGAACATCTTCGTACACACACAAATGTCTTCGTACACACACACGAACGTCTTCGTACACATGAACGTCTTCATACACACATGAACGTCTTCGTACACATGAACGTCTTCGTACACACACACGAACGTCTTCGTACACACACACGAACGTCTTAGTACACATGAACGTCTTCATACACACACGAACGTCTTCGTACACACAAACGTCTTCATACACACACAAACGTCTTCGTACACACACGAACGTCTTCGTACACATGAACGTCTTCGTACACACACACAAACGTCTTCGTACACACACACAAACGTCTTCGTACACACACACGAACGTCTTTGTACACACACACGAACGTCTTCGTACACACACAAACGTCTTCATACACACACAAACGTCTTCATACACACACGAACGTCTTCGTACACACACAAACGTCTTCATACACACACAAACGTCTTCGTACACACACGAACGTCTTCGTACACACACGAACGTCTTCATACACACACGAACGTCTTCGTACACACACAAATGTCTTCGTACACACACAAGCTGTCCGTCCGGAAAAATGTCATTAAATATTCCAGCATTCCAACATTTGCAAGGTTGATTTAGTATTGTTTGTAAATCATGCATCGTTTAGAGTCTCCTGTCTTCTTCTTCTTCTTCTTCTTCTTCTTCTTCTTCTTCTTCTTCTTCTTCTTCTTCTTCTTCTTCTTCTTCTTCTTCGTTGTCTTTGTCGGCGCGTTGGCGACGCAGCGAGTTGAATGGAGGGAAGCCAAACGCAGAACGTAAAGCCCAATCTCCGCACTCACTGAGGGGCTTCCCACCGTCAAACTCTCTGGCAGACATTTTCATCCCTTTGTAAACACTTTCCGTAAGTCCACATTTCTGCAGACTTTGCAGAAGGGAATTACCCACAATTCATAGAGTTGTGACTTAAATTAAATCAGACGGCAACCTCTGATTGTGAAGAGTGAAACCAATGCTGAAGTGCTTCAAAGCTGGTTGTGTAGAAGTCTATGCTTCATGTGTTAAAACTGCATTCTCTCTACTGATCAACTCCTCTGGTTGTATAGAAGTATATGCTTCATGTGTTAAAGCTGCATTCTCTCTACTGACCAACTCCTCTGGTTGTATAGAAGTATATGCTTCATGTGTTAAAGCTGTATTCTCTCTCCTGACCACTAGGGGGTGACTCCGCTGGTTGTATAGAAGTATATGCTTCATGTGTTAAAGCTGCATTCTCTCTCCTGACCACCAGGGGGCGACTCCTCTGGTTGTATAGAAGTCTATATAAATGACTCCTTCTCTTGATGTATTCCCTCAGTAAACATTGTAAACATGAGTTTATGTCTCAATCTCTAGTTTCAAGTCTTCTTCAATACAGCATGATGTTCATTTAGTAAATTATGGTCATTTAGAGTCAAACAGACCATAAAGCAGGGGACGCTTTAGGGGCGGGGCTACAAGGTGATTGACAGGTCGACACCAGGGCCATATACAGTGTCTCTATCGTCACTCCTATATGGTCACTTCCATTCACAAAGATGAAGGCTAATGGGTGTTATGAGCTGCCCCTTTTGTATGTATACCACTTCAAGCCCTTGCAGCCTCTCACACTCTGACCAAGTGACCCTCAAGTGACCGGAGGGTTCTGGGTTTACAACCTGCATGATCACATCTCTCATAAAACATCCCTCCAGAGTGCTACGGGTCCATCACACAGATGGAACAACTATACGGTAATTGAATTTGTAAGTGTTTGAGGGATTCTTTTTTTGTCCTCTTAAAGTAAATACCTTCATCAGATTGTTCAGCCCACACATGAGGATCACACAGTCTGGGCTGTGTACGTACACGTGTGAGTGTTAAACAACGCGGATGTGTGCGGCTGCTTTGCTCTCACTGGAACAGCGGGTTTTCATTCGAGTGTGACATTTAAGACCGGCGGCCTCCATCTGCATCCATCACCATTACGGCTGCTGAACTCAGAGAGGAGAGGGAGAGCGGGTCCAGGGTTACTACTCCTGCTGAGTGGGGTACATTATTACCTTTTGGAAGCATGCTCCATGAAAGGCCTTGTGTGTGTGTGTGTGTGTGTGTGTGTGTGTGTGTGTGTGTGTGTGTGTGTGTGTGTGTGTGTGTGTGTGTGTGTGTGTGTGTGTGTGTGTGTGTGTGTGGAAGCGAAAACATTCAGTCAGCTGTAATGTCTGTTATTGCCGTGACCCTGCTGAGCTTCAAGCACAACTAATTAAAGAATATTCCGTTTCATCTGTCATGGATACACACACGCACACACGCACACGCACACACACACACACACACACACACACACACACACACACACACACACACACACACACTTCCTCTATCATCAGAAACCCAAGTAAACACGTGTTCACACACACATAACACTACTGAAAAATCTCCTGGTGCATCAGTCATGGCAGCTCCACTGCTACACACACACACACACACACACACACACACACACACACACACACACACACACACACACACACAGTAGTCCACACCAGCAGCTTCAGTAAAGCTGTTGACACCGTACAATGTGTGTATATATATATATATATATATATATATATATATATATATATATATATATATATATATATATATATATATATATATATATATGTGTGTGTGTGTGTGTGTGTGTGTGTGTGTACTTGAGTACTTGGCATGCAGGGTGGGTTTGACTGTCTGTCTGAAGCAACAAGCAGAGAGGGAGGGCTGGACATGGAATGGAGAGGAGGAAGGCAACGTGATGGATGGATGGATGAGCGCAGCCTCCATTGGATAAATGTCACTCAGGATTAGAGCGTTATGACAGGCAGAACCCCCCCGACTCTCTTTGTTCCCTCTCTCACACACACACACAAACACACACACACACGCACACACACACACACATTCACTTCCACAGGTGATAGATGGCAGGTGACTGCTGGTACAGTACGTCTAACCCCTTAGGGAAGCCCCCGGCGTCGCCCCCGGGCTTCTCTAACATCTGCCTCTTGTGCCCCTCCATCATCCCTCCATCATCCCCTCTTCCTCTCTCAGCCTCCTCTCCTCCACAAAGGCCCGGCCTTCCCCTCCGTGTCGACGCGACTCTCTCCCTTTTGTCGGGTTACACTCAGATCGCATATCGGAATATTTTTACCTCCTGCAAAGTTGCCAGGAAATAAAAATACCGGCTGCAAAACCCAAGAACGACAGCTATAGGGACAGTATTTCAAAATAAAAGCCTCCAAATGTACCTTAGCAGGGAGTAATACTGGGAATAATCTGTACCGTAAAAGTCGGGTTACAAGCCGCTCCTACCTCCGGTCAGTGTCCCCACAGTAGCAAGCTAGGAGCAGCGCTAGGAGCGGCGCTAGGAGCGGCGCTAGGAGCGGCGCTAGGAGCGGCGCTAGTAGCAGCACTCGTAGCAGCGCTAGTTGCCGCGCTAGCTAGCTCCCCGCTGCTGCTGCTACTGGCCGCGTCCCTCTCCCCGAGTCGGGTGTCGAGTCGGGGCTGATCCCGGTGGTTGTCGGGGAGCTAGCGGAGAGTTAGCAGGAGCGCTAGATGGCTACAGTGGGGAGCTAACACCGAAGGTACTCGCGGCTTGTAACCCGACTTTTTCGGTAATATAAAACATTTAAACCCATTACTACTTTTCCAACTATTCCTACTTCCTGTCGTCAGACGATAGAGATCAGAGCCTTTAGTTTGACGCCACTGGTTCAGAATGACTCCTTCTGGCTCGTGACAGGAAGTTTGTGGGCGTCTTCCCGTGGAACACCTGATATTCCTCAGAAGAGACGTGGAGAGGCACAGAAGCCGGTATTGTTTTGTTCTCTGGTTTAAGTGAGTCGCTTGTTTCAGATGAAGAAGCACCCAGAGGCTCTTAACTGCAGCTGGGACGCCTCCCAACAAACACTCCAACGGCACATGAGGGAACCCGGCAGTTAACTCTCCAATTAATCCTGCTTCTCAACCATGCTGTGTGTGTGTGTGTGTGTGTGTGTGTGTGTGTGTGTGTGTGTGTGTGTGTGTGTGTGCTTTCTTTACCTATCGGAGGCTCGGTTCAGATGAAGCGTCTCACGCAGACTTGTTTAAACCCACAAACGGCACGTGCCAAGAAAACACAACAAGTTTCCCCGTCTGCTGGCGCTTTAATTCTGGCCGATTGATTTGGCACGCGACAGCTCTCGCTCGGCTGGGTGTGTGTGCTGCGCATGCTGCCGTGGCTGGTGAAGGGGAAACGCCGGCTGGAAAATGAGATTATGAAGAACTGGTAAAAAAAAAAAGAAAATTGGAATAAATGAATGAAAGTGCGTTTTATTTTTTGGTTGTTTCATCTGCAACAAAAGATGCTTCTTTGGATCTCAAGTGGTTCATTGCGAAGAGTGTGTGTGTGTGTGTGTGTGTGTGTGTGTGTGTTTAAAGGGTAACGTCAGTATTCTTCAACCATGTTTTTTGCGTCAAAGTGGGTCCAGTATTGAAGCAGAACGCTGAACGGGGATCCCTCATCCTCAATGTATGGAGACTAAAAAGTGACATTTCTTTTTCGTGCCTCTGACGGGTTCTCATTGACATCGCGATGGAAAGAGTCTCACTCAGGGACGGGTGTCATTCTCAACCCACGTGCTGAATATTTTGGATGATTTTGGCCATGCAGCTGCTTGCAGGTTCCTGTGGAGCGCCGTGACCTTCGGCACCACAGAGGAAGTAAAGGGCAGAATGTACTGCTATGAACAAAAAGACGCTCTCTGGGGACGAACCCTAAGATACAGACTCCCTCCTCTCGGCCTGTCGTGTGCTCAGTGGAGAAGGTGAGCGCTGGGTTTGTGTTCATTACTGCCACCGTAACAAAGTGTACTCTGCCGTCCACATAATGCTGTTTTCACCCGAGGAAATTGACTTAATCTAACATCATCTCCAACACGGCGTGTTCTTAAGAGGAATAAGGGGATTTTAATCAACTCCCCTTTCATTCTGTCTCGTTCTTTTTCTGTGTTCTCCTCGTTTAATAGGAAGCCAACAAAAGCTCTGCTAGCATCTCTCTCTCTCTCTCTCTCTCTCTCTCTCTCTCTCTCTCTCTCTCTCTCTCTCTCTCTCTCTCTTACCCAGCATCCCCTCTGTCTGTGCATGACTCTTGGTGCTGAAGCTTCCTCCTGCCCCGGCTTTAATTACAAGGTAATTGTTCTCACTAACGAAGGGGAAACATGGCCTGGGAGCGTGCACGCAACTGTGGGTGTCGTGCACGTGTGTGTGTGTGTGTGTGTGTGTTAAGTGTGTGTTGTTTGTGGGTGCAGCTGTGTGTGTGTTGATGGGGTACCAGACAGTGGGTTGTGTGTACAAGCCGCTAGCTTCCTGTCATGCGGTGCATGAAGCCCCCGTCATGGTCGCTCGCTCGTTTGCCGCCGCCGTTCACACACACACACACACACACACACACTCACACACACTGCTGCAGAAGAAGAACCAGCCCTGCGTTGCTTCCTTCCCGCAAAACACTTCCTATGATCAGAGGAAGTCGGAAAAAGCTCCTCGCACTTTGTCACATTTAGTCTGTTCAAACACTAAAAGACACTTCTGACTGAAAAGTGGCAAAAAACTACTGGTTTCCCTAATCTGTGTGAACAGGTGTGTGTGTGTGTGTGTGTGTGAGGACGTTCCCTCAAAGCATTAGGGAACACAGGTAACTCCTCAGAACGCAGCGGCGTTCCTTTCATGCCGGCGCGGCTGAGCCAGAACAAAGCTCCTCTCTTCTGCCGTCTGTCATCTCTCCCCAAAAAAAACACAGAAGCACTTGAAGTGGTCGTCCTTTTCCTCGCCGGTCTTCCGGCGTCTCATCTTCGCGTAACGAACCCCCTTCCCCTTCATTCCCTCGGCCGGGGTCCTGCACGGGGGGGGGGGGGGAGGGAGCGAGGAAAGGAAGGAGCGAGGAAAGGAGGGAGCGAGGAACATCATAGAGCATGAAAGCGCCGCCGTCTGTCAGAGTCTCTCTCTCCAACGACTCGCTGTCTCCGTCGTCCTTTAAGTCCAAATGAAATTAAACTTATAGTTTTCTTCTGTTAACAGAACACCATTCATACACTTCCTCCTACATTTCCTCTAGGAAGGAAGGTATTTAAACTTGTTTTAGGCCTTACAGGAATTGTGAAGGCGGGCACAAGTTGCTGCAACGTCTCTGTTTGACCAATCAGTGACGGACTCCGCCCCTAAAGTTTCTGAACTTTTGGGAGGTTCTAACCTTTTTATTTTTTTATACGTGGTTCCTGGTTCCACCAGTCCAAATCCAGGTTTCCCAGTTACTCAAAAGAGAAAGTCCTTGTGGTGGCAGAGGCCGGCCCAGCTGTCAATCAAACTTGTGGGTTTGGAGGTCAGAGGAGCGTCTACTCTTCCTTTCAATATATTTATATTGAAAAGAAATATAAAAAATCCCTTTGCATCGAACACGCGAGAGGCGTCTTCTCAAAGCA
>NC_136595.1:25846904-25871904 GCF_910589615.1 Taurulus bubalis | reverse complement strand
CGGGCGGAAGTTATCATAATTTGTAATCACATTCTGTGTCACGTCGAGCGAGGAGAAGACAGACGAGCATCAGTGGAAGCTTCATGGGAAACATCGCATGGGGCTGTGAATAAAATACAGCAAATTGAGAGAGAAAAATGAAACTAAAACGAGCGATAAATCAGCTAAACACAAAGTGTTGTGTTTACACGTCGGATTTTTAGGAACGCACAACGTGCAAAGCGGCTGCTTGTGTCGTCCAGCTCACCGATCAGAGACAGGATGCTCAGTTCTAGGTGGGTGGAAACCAGTGAGTAACCGGCTCCAGAATGGGACTCTCTGCGGCATGTTTTTCCGTTTCTTCTTCTTCTTTTTTGTTGTTGTTGTCCGGTTCTAAATCTGGAACGCCTCAAGCAAAGATCTTCAAATTTGGCGCGAACGTCCACCTGGGTTCAAGAGTGAACCTCTTAAAAATTGGAGATCAAAGGGTCAAGTGTGACGTAATTGGCCACATCTAAAGAAAGTGGCACAAATGTCCAAAAGGATAAAAACACTCCTGCGTGGACGTAAACTGCGACAGTAAAGGTTACAACACCATGAGCCGGATCACATGACATTAAAAGCAGAGCTGTCTGCGGCATTTATCCACAACACATCCATGTTATGCAACTGGACTAAATAAAAATAAAACTCTCCCGAAACAGACGAGCACCACTGTTTGTGGACAGAACTCCTCTGGAGGACGAAGCAGGAGCAGAGCACACGTTCATTAAGCAGCTGTAACATCTGTAACTGTGTTAATGACGCTACATTTCACTAAAAGAAGAAGACACGCGTGATTCCAAGGTTCGCCAGAGGGAGGCGCTCTTCATTAGCGAAGGTGGCCGCCGAAGATGTAACAGAACTGTCCGCCGCCGTCGGGCTCCAATGTTAAATTGGCTCGCCGTTCTAATTTAACATGCACATAAAAAGTGTTTTGCAGACTGTCAACGTCATGTTTTATTGATCGTGAAGAATATCAAAAATGTGTGTTTTATTTACGCTTGTACTACTTATCCGACATCCTCTCCGGGAGTCGTGCGCCGCTGCAGAAGCTCAAGGTTGCGATCGACAGACGAGGACGTCTTTTGAAAGCCTAAATGAAGACTGAAATACATTTATTAACAAGTTATGACAAAGACTTTATCAGGCAAAACTGTCCCGTCTAATGCAACAGTTCTGCCATGAAGCCGATACTAATAATATACTAATAATAATAATAATAATAATGCATACTCTAGTCTACTTTTATGATGCCTATAATGTCCAATGTTCAGTGAGGTGTACATTAATATTAATTAATATGGTCACTAGTCATAGGTGGACTGCAGGTAGTAAGAAAAAAAACATCCTCAACGACAAATGTGGTCATAAACATATACATTGAATGGACACATTTCCGACAGCGTCACCAAAACCAAAATTATCATCGGTCATCGGCCGATCTGAAGTTTATCCTTTCATCGCTTTGCTGGAGAAATGTTGAGCTGGTTATTTGCGGTCGTAGTTTTATAGCAGCTAAAAAGGCTTTTGAAGCAATTAGTTTAAAAAAAAAAAATCTTTTTCATTTGGAAAATAATGTGTGTTCATAAATTAGTGTGATTAATTGAATTGCTGCTCATTCAAAGACGGTTTTATGAAATGCTGAACGACTTTGAACAGTTTATTTATATGTGTGTAGACATCTTCATTGTGCCCGTTGTTCTGGATTGCATTGGGTTGAACAGGTGTACCTAATAAAGTGGCCACGGTGTTCTCCAAACGACATTGTATTTGTAAAGATACTGCAGTCTGACCTCTTCACTGATTGGTGGGCCTGCACAGAGTCCTGAGCCGGTGACGAGAGGTCGTGAGAAGACATGGCTCTGCTAGGAAAGGGCCGCACATTAATATTGAAATCGATATGACGAGGAGGGAGGAGGCGGGGGGAGAATATTACAGAGGGATAGAGAGGTGGACAGATGTAATCTTTCTGGATTTATTGAGGCTTAATAAAGACTATTATACTTCAAGGACCCGGCCCGACCAGTGAGAGTGACTAATTCTCTGTCGGAGGAAGCAGGGAGCGGTTATTCGCCTCAGGTCATGTAAATGCGAAAGGTCAAAGGTTATCTCCATCTTGTCTCGGTAATTCAATAAAAAAGCCTTCCGGTAGAGAGAAAAAGAACGAGCCCGCTGAAACATGACTGTGTGTGAGCGAGAGAACGCACACGCATGGACACACAGACACACACCATCACATGAACACACATTGCATGGACACACACCGACGCACGGACACACACAGTCACATGGACACACATTGCATGGACACACGTTGCATGGACACACACCGACGCACGGACACACACAGTCACATGGACACACACTGTTGCATGGACACACACCGACGCACGGACACACACAGTCACATGGACACACACTGTTGCATGGACACACACCGACGCATGGACACGCACTATCGTATGGACACACACAACAGCGTGGACACACAGATACACACAGACGCATGTACCCACAGACACACACCATCGCATGGACACACAGATATACACCGACGCATGGACACACAGATGCAGGACCAAAGACACACACCGACGCACAGACACACACCGACGCACAGACACACACCGACACACAGACACACACCGACACACAGACACACACCGACGCATGGACACACACAAAAGCGTGGACACAGACACACACAGACACATGTACCCACAGACACACACTGTCGCACAGACACAAACCGACGCACAGACACAAACCGACGCATGGACACACACATACACACCGTCGCATGAACACACACACACACCGTCGCATAGACATACAGACACACACCGTTGCATGGACCCCCACACACACACACCGTCGCATGGACACACACATACACACCGTCGCATGAACACACACACACCATCGCATGGACACACACATACACACCGTCGCATGAACACACACACACACACACCGTCGCGTGGACATACAGACACACACCGTCGCATGGACCCACACACACACATCGCCGCATGGACACACACACACACACCGTCGCATGGACCCACACACACACACCGTCGCATGGACATACACACACCGTCGCATGGACACACACACACACACCGTCGCATGGACCCACACACACACCGCCGCATGGACACACACACACCATCGCATGGACACACACACACCGTCGCATGGACCCACACACACACCATCGCATGGACCCACACACACCGTCACATGGACCCACACACACCGTCGCATGGACCCACACACACCGTCGCATGGAACCACACACATCGTCGCATAGACCCACACACACACACCGTCGCATGGACATACACACACACACACCGTCGCATGGACCCCTACACACACACACCGTCGCATGGACCCCCACACACACACACCGTCGCATGGACCCCCCCACACACACCGTCGCATGAACCCACACACACACACTGTCACATGGACACACACACACACACCGTCGCATGGACACACACACATCGTTGCATAGACCCACACACACACACCGTCGCATGGACATACACACACACACCGTCGCATGGACCCCTACACACACACACCGTCGCATGGACCCCCACACACACACACCGTCGCATGGACCCCCACACACACACCGTCGCATGAACCCACACACACCGTCGCATGAACCCTCACACACACACCGTCACGTGGACACACACACACCGTCGCATGGACACACACACACACCGTCGCATAGACCCTCACACACACATCGTCGCATGGACCCACACACACACACCGTCGCATGGACACACACACACACCGTCGCATGGACCCACACACACACTGTTGCATGGACACACACACACACCACCGCATGGATCCACACACACACACCGTCGCATGGACACACACACACCGTCGCATAAACCCATACACACACACCGTCGCATGGACCCACACACACACACCGTCACATGGACACACACACACCGTCGCATGGACCCACACACACACACCGTCACATGGACACACACACACCGTCGCATGGACCCACACACACACCGTCGCATGGACCCACACACACACACACCGTCGCATGGACCCACACACACACACACCGTCGCATGGACCCACACACACACACACCGTCACATGGACACACACACACCGTTGCATAGACCCACACACACACACCGTCGCATGGACCCACACACACCGTTGCATAGACCCACACACACACACCGTCGCATGGACCCACACACACACACCGTCACATGGACACACACACACACACCGTCACATGGACACACACACACACCGCTGCACCCTGTGTGATTAATGTGTGACACACAGCTGTCTCAGACGCTTTTTCATTACATTCTTCACCCCAGACGTGTGAAACAAAGACCTGAGATTAAACCGCCCTCCTTCCCGTTGACTCATTAGTCTCTCTCTCTCTCTCTCTCTCTCTCTCTCTCTCTCTCTCTCTCTCTCTCTCTCTCTCTCTTCTGGTGATCAGTCTCTCCTCTGACTCTCACTCACTCAGGCCAAGGTCATTTAGGAGTCATAGCAGTGGGGCAGAGGAAGAGGAGGAGGAGGAGGAGGATGAGGAGGATGAGAAGGAGGAGGAAGAGGGAGAGGATGAGAAGGAGGATGAGGAGGAGGAAGAGGAGGGATGTTAGAGGACTATCCTGCAGGGATTCTCACAGCACTGCCGTTTAAAAACCTCATGATGATCGCCGGATCTATTTTCATTCAAATCAAGCGACTCTGGACTGAAACAGAAACATATGTATGTATAATAACATAATAACATGAATATTATTTCCTGTTCCCAGTACACGCGTGTTGCTCGCGTGTGGTACATGATTGCATTTTACTTTCATCACCCTACAGAGATGAGTTCTTTGTACTCTGTAAATTATACAATCCCCCCTTCAAAAAAAAAAGTAAAAGAGAGAATGCAGAATGAAGCCTCAACACCGCTAACATCTGGCTTCTGTCTCAGTGGGAACGGCTACAATCGGCATTCCTTCCCCGACAACTGACTCATATATTAGCTGTAAAGGTATTGTAGTGAATATTTTATCATGAAATTCAACACGGATTCTGACAATTGTCATCATTTATCATCGTTCAAAACATGAATATGCTCTCCTCAGAGCCGTTTTACCTCGCTGAGCGTCTTCATTTCATCTGGACAGAAACAAATTAGAACTCATCAAAATCGTCTGAGCACTGCAACGATCACCAAGTCTGGTTTGGTCCAAATAAAACTTCCCGCCGTTGGATGTGAACATAAACAGACGTTACATTCTCTCATCGAAGCCAGAAACCGTGTTTTCACCTCCCTGAGCATCGTGAAGCACTTCGTTCAAACTCGACAGAAACCAAACAAAACCCTTCTTTGTTTGTCTGTAAACTGTTCCAACAATCAGCGGCTCTGGTTTGAGAGGTTGAAAGAGAGACTGGATAAGAAAAAAGAAGTAACCAAGAAATGTTTTACAGGTTCCTCTAAAGGAGTCTATCGCCTCTTTCCAGCAAGTTTTCCCATGTTTGAAAACCATAAACGTGTTCATTTTGTTAGAAAAACGGTATAAGATAAGGCGTGTGTAGGTGTGTGTGTGTGTGCATGTGTGTGTGTGTGTGTGTGTGTGTGTGTGTGTGTGTGTGAGACACACAGGCAAGAGACGGAGACGAAGGCAGAGAGGAGAAGCTCAAAAAACCAGTCCAAATGTTGAAGGCAAACCATTCATCTTTCCTCTCATATGCTCTTCTGGGCTTCAATCCCAGTCTGAGTGAGTGTGTGTGTGTGTGTGTGTGTGTGTGTGTGTGTGTGTGTGTGAGAGAGAGTGTGTGTGTGTCTGCCTCTCCCCACGTATGGAGAGCAGTCTGAATGATGAACATGATCTCCATTGCAGCAGAACAATGCTGTTTCTAAATGGGACATGAGAGGCATTCAGCCTTCCCTCACACCTCACTGTGTGTGTGTGTGTGTGTGTGTGTGTGTGTGTGTGTGTGTAGGGGGGCGAGGCCGCATGCAATGAGGCGTCAGCTGCAGCCGTCGGCGAGCGCGTGGGTTTCCCCGCGGCTGCGTGCGTCCGTTAAGTGTCGTCCCCGGCGGTGACCGGAGTGTTTTGCCACATCAATCAGACGCTGATTCGGCGCCGTCGCCCAGCTGCTCGCTGCCAGCTGGGCGCCGGCTGCCCCCCGGCATCACCTCTGCTCGGGACCGACCCGGGCCCCGCTCTCGTACACCTGCTGGCTACCCGCCTCTGGAGCTCGTCACACCTGGATGTGTCGGTGTCTCAGCCGCCCTGCACCTGTCTGGTGGCAACCTGCTGCACCGCGACGCGCCCCACACCGGCTAATTAGCTCCAACAACAGCCGCCCCGCTTCCTGTTGTCTCACCCAAATCCATCATTAATAAAGAGGGACCATACGCAGCTGACACAAGTGCGCGTGTGTTTGCCAGTTGAACGTTTTACCTGCACTGAGGGCCTCTGACAATAAACTCTCATCTAAAAGTAAAGTAGTGGAAGTGAAGGGATTCATTCATTGCACTGCAACTTAAAGGATGACACTGAATATCTTCACATGCACACTAATAATCCATTATTATTCCAGTACTACCGTCTTTGTTCTGTTTGTTGTTGTTGATCATGTAAACAGCACACTAGCACATTTGGCCTCATTCCGAATGAAGCGCTCTCTGATTGAAGGTCTTTGCACAGCGGGGGGCGGGTTACTAATTAACGACACAAAAAACACCTGTGACTATTATGTGTCGAGGGCTTTTATTGTGGAAGGTAAGGATTAAGGAGCATTCTTTGAACATGGCATTCAGAATAGGCGTCTCAACGAGGAGTTTTATTCAATATGGTGTTTTAGTTTTACATTTAAAGGTGTACGAACGGCTGCATGTAACCCAGAATGTTAGGGGAATAATATGTATACATTTTTGGAATATGGGCCAAAAAACGTCGGCGCTCTTTCAAACTTCACACGATCGGGGTGGGAATCCCCAGAGGCTCGACAACACGATATTATCACGATATTGTCATGATATTATCACGATATTGTCACGATATTATTGCGATAGCATCACGATATTGTCACGATATTATTACGATAGTATCACGATATTGTCACGGTAGTATCACAATATTATTACGATAGCATCATGATAGTATCACAATATTGTCACAATAGTATCACGATATTATTACGATATTATCACGATATTATTACGATAGTATCACGATATTATCACGATATTATTACGATAGTATCACGATATTGTCACGGTAGAATCACAATATTGTCACGATTGTATCACAATATTATTACGATAGTATCATGATAGTATCACAATATTGTCACAATAGTATCACGATATTATCCCGAACGATATTATCACGATGTCGTTACGATATTATCACGATGTCGTTACGATATTATCACGATAGTATCACGATATTATCACAAACGATATCATCACGATATCGTTACGATATTATCACTATGTCGTTACGATATTATCACTCACGATATTTTTACGATATTGTCACGATATTAATTGATAAAAAATAATTAATTAACGATGCAATTTTAAACAGTATATTTGAGATTTATCACCTTTCATTTCCAAATGAAAATGATGTCCTGTGTTTTATCTGTTGAGTAAACATTTCCTCTCGGTTTAATCATATTTATGGCAGCAAAATGGGTTAATCATCAAAATAAAATGTCATAAACGTTGCGTCATGGATCCGGCCGAACCCAACTGTTTGCCACACACACCAGCAACAAACAGAAAGAAAAGCAGCTTCCACTCGCCACTCGTCGGCCAGGTGTGGCGCGCGCTCACCTTTCCTCCTGGAGTCCCGTCTGACGCTGCCGGGCCGGACCGCTGGCTGCAGCTCCGTCTCTGTTGACATCCTCGGGCTCCGGCGGGGCTCGGCTCGGCTCCGCTTGGCTCCGCTGGGCTCCTGAGGGGTCCGGGTTCGCGGTGCCGGTGCCGGCTGCGCGTGCGTGCGTGCGTGGGCGCCGGGTGTGTGCGTGGAGGCGCCAGGTGTGTGCGCGGGCACACGGGCTCATGGGAGAGGGGCGGGCTTCAGCCCCGACACGACATCCCACACACACCCACAGAGAGCTGGGGAGGGAGGGAGAGAGAGAGAGAGAGAGAGAGTAAGAAGAAGAACACAAGGCTTTGCTCGGGTCGAGGAGGTGTTCACTGCTGCCAGAGTTCTCAGAAGGCGTGAGAAGGAGCTTGTTTCTGATCCTTCGAGTGGTTGTTGCCCATGGTAACTGTCAATCACGAGTCCTCTGCAAGGACGCTGCTTCTCTTCAAAACACTTCCTTCTGCCAACATGCAATACATATTCAAGCAGGTTTAACCTTCCTTTTGTGTTAGCTTTCTAGTACCATCTCTGTAAAATACTCTAAAAACAATTATCTATCGTAATTTGTTTCCCATCTCTTGGTTACCTTGTTAGGCTTGCTTATCCATGAACATATTGTTGTATGTTTTAATATTTTTGGCGTGGGCCTCTGGGTCTTTTCTTTGTCATGATACCTTGATTTTAATAAAAGAAATGGCAAAATGAACCTCAAGAGAATCCTATGAATAAATAAAAGGTTGTTGTGTTACCTGACTATTACTGAGGGGTATTAGAACACATCTCTTAAATTTTATTTTTATATTATGAACTATAGTAACATCTTTTTACGGGTCAATTTCAACTCATGTATATTTACTTCAAAAAAAAGGCTAAAAAGTATTGTTTTCAGCAATGGAACTTTAATACAAACGCAAAATGAAAAGCACAACAAGTCATAACACAAAATATAGATTTGCAAGGTCAAAAAAACAACAACCAATACAGCAAATCTTATTTTGATAACTGGGTTTGAAGCCGACTCTAACAACACAAAGGTCATAATTTCAACCAGAGCATTTTATAATTTAGTGAAACATTTTCTATTTGTTTTATTTTGTTGAAGTAGAGGTTCCTGACAAAGTCAAAAAGCCTTGATGCAATAAACACGTTTTATTTGGTTCTTTTATGCATTTAAAACCAAAACCGGGTCGGTGCCACCCGAACACAAGAGGAAGGTTAAAAGCGCGATCAATGTTGACTTTGACAAAAGTTTTATAGCAGATTACACGCAGATGACTTTGGATCCGGATAATGATAAATCCTGGTTGTATTGTCTTATAGTTTTTTTGCCATCATTTCTGTCAAATTCTGTCTGGGGAACAAGCGACAACAATCCTGGGAAAGAAGGAAGGACTCACACACAGTTCAACCAGATCATCAAAAAACACGACGAGTAAAAACCAAAAAGTTGAGATCATAACCAACTGAAATGTGGTTTATGTAAATCAGAGAGATGTGTCTGCTTCACTGCAACCAAATCCATGAACTACAAACTCTGTGAACAAATGTAAAGGCCATGTGTGATGGGACAAGGGATGCTCTGTACTCAATTTAACATTTACTCATTTGTCCTTTCAAAATAAGATTTGGCAGAACTGGACCAGTTAGAACCGGTCTGATCAACATCCCCCGATCTTGGCAGTTGACTTGGAGGCTCCACCGTTCTCAAAGAAGTAAAAGGAACCCGGTCGCCCCCCCACTCCCCCTCTACTCTACTCTGAAGTGGCGCCCCAGAAACCCTCTCACCCCGCCGTGTGAACGCACGAGAGGACACGCCCCTTTACAAGCGTCCGGCGCTCCACAAAGACCTCTCTCCTCAGACCAGCCGCCCTGACCTCTCTTGACCTCTGCCGTCGCCATCTGACCGAGTGCCGACGAGAAAGACTGGCGCTTCTTGGGGAAGAGGGGAAATCGTATTCTCTCCCTCCTCCTCCCTCCTCTCTCCTCCTCCCTCCTCCCTCCTCCTCCCTCCCTCTGCATGGTGTTTCCGTGTGAATAGGAGGCCCCCGTGAGCCTCGGGCGAGAACAGATGAATTGAGAGGCTTTTAATTTGAACAGAACAGAGTCCATTTAATTCTGCCAGCGGAGGCCATGTCGGCAAAATGCTGACAATATTCTTTATCTGGTCCAAACACACTGGGAAAAGTGTGAGTCACTCCAATTACAGCCATTATCAGCAGCACTGTTCCGCCAAATGGACGGAGAGAGAGAGCGAGGATGGAGGGAGAGAGAGAAATGAACATGGGGGGGAGGAGAGCGAGGGGGAACGGAGTGGGTGAGGAAGATAATGAGGGAGGGGAGAGGAGAGGGAGTCAGAGCCGAAGGGCTGCAGCTCTCACCCGGACACGTCCCGCCTCTCTCTCCTTCTAGCTGGGAAGTCTTTCAGGCAGCGTCTGCAGCTTCAGAAAGGACGTCCGCCAATCCGGGACCTGGACCGGAGAGGAAGGCCTCTAGAAGCCCCGCCCCCCCCGCCAGTCAAAAACCCAAGATTCAATTAGGGTAACTAACGATTATAGTTACTACTTTCACTCCTACTCTCGATTATTTTCTTAACAAATTGAGAAGTGGTGGGGTGAATACAATGTCAGAAAATTGTGAAAAACATTGATATGTTATTATTTAGTAGTAACTACAACATGTGAAGCATACATTTGTGTTTCCTTTGTTCCTCAGGGAGTTAATTAAAGAAAATTCTTCTTCTTTTCTTTTGTACAAATATGAAACACATGTTTAAATCATAGCCTCTCTTGAATGGAAATCAATTCAAGTTAGTTAATTCAGTTAATTAAAATACCTGACAATCAATGAGTCAATGACGCCTTTCTGTGGCTTTACATTGAGTTTACGATCCAGAATAATATCATAAATAGTTTTGAGTTCTGCCCAACCAGCTTTTTCCATCGCATTATTCTCCGAAAGAAGCAAGAAGACCGGCAGCACGGCGAAAAGCAATTTTAATAAACTGATTATTAAACTTTATTGCCTTTAAAAATCCCCATAAAGAAAGAAGTCGTAAAGTCATTATAAAGAAAGGTCGAGCATCCAGTAAACAATCAGACGTGGCGGTAATGATATCCTCACGATGTTCATTTTGTACAAAATTCCAGTTTCCAAATCGTCTGAAAGCAAATTGACATTCTTTAGTCGACCGACGTCGAGCGAGGAGTCGATTCAACACTTTCAATCCTGTTTACCAAAGATACTGCATGCAAAACAAACAACAACTTAAATCGACTAAAGAAACCTCAGTTGACCAAGAACAAAACGTCCAGTTCGTCGACCAATCAGCGTCGAGAGAGGGGGCGGGGCTACGACACAGCCGGCAGACTGCTGCAAGTCGACCAATCAGCTTCGAGGAGGGGGCGGGGCTACGACACAGCCGGCAGACAGTCTGCTAGTGGAAACGAGCGAGAAATGAGACTCTGAAGAGGCTGAAGATGACAAATCTGCCGCAGCGCTGCTCTCCAGATCTCTGAGAGGCTCCAGACATATGGTCGGTCCTCCGGAGAGACGTGGGGGGGGGAGGAAAAGAGAGGAGAGGAGAAGAGAGGAGAAGAGAGGAGAAGAGAGGAGAAGAGGAGAGATGAGAAGAGATGAGAAGAGAAGGGCGCTACATGTGAGCTACAGCCCCCGAAGGGCAGAACAAGCTAATTTCTCAGAAAAAGAAAAAAATACTGTCTGTGTCACACACACACACACACACACACACACACACACACACACACACACACACACACACACACACTCTCTCTCACACACACACATGAAAGAAGGAGCAGCGCCATCAAAAGCCACTCGTGAACGCCGTCTTGGCGGTTTGACCTGGAATCTGTGCGCGGGCTAAAAGTAGCAGCAGGGGGGGGGAGACTGGAATTATGATGAGAGGGAGAGAGAGAGAGAGAGAGAGAGGGAGAGAGAGAGGGAGAGAGAGAGAGAAAGAGAGAGAGAGAGAGGAGCGAGCAGGAAATTGGACGTCCGTAAACGGGGGCTGCTAACGGGCGATCTGGCTGTGTGTGTGTCGGGGGGTGTGTGGAAGAGAGTGTGTGTGTGTGTGTGTGTGTGTGTGTGTGTGTGAGTGTGTGTGTGTGTCTGGATAAACAGGATGCTGCCAACAGGAGCTTAATGCCCAGAAATCATCTGCAGCTACAGGAAAGTCTGCCAGACGGAAAAAAAAGAGGAGAGGAAAAAATAGAAAGAAATAGAGAAAGAGAAACCCTCCCTCCTTCTCTCTCTCTCTCTCTCTCTCTCTCTCTCTCTCTCTCTCTCTCTCCCACCTCCCACTCTCTGGGTAATTGTGTTCTGTCCATCAGGCTCAGAGTTAGATTAGCGACTCCACTCATTCAGCTCTCCTGCCATCTCAATAATGAATAATCAAAGAGTACACCTCCACTCTACCTCCACTCTACCTCCCCTCTGTCCGTCTGCTGTCTCCCCCCTTTCCTCCCCCCTCACCAAGGCCACCTTTGCATCCTGACACCTTATCAGTTCCCCGTGCTCGTGGATGAATAACCACCTGCGGGTACCAAAAGGTTATCCGCAGCCCGCCGCGGTCCAGGCGTCTGGACGGGGAGTGAGCGTCTCTCTCTGGACGTTAACGGTCAGACCGGCTCAGCCGCGGCGGTTAAACACACATTTAAATGTCAGGATGAGATCATAGCAACCGCCCAATCACAGCCCCGTTCTCTCTGGGGGTAAGCAGTGGTCAAACATAGTAAATATGGTGGAGGCCTACCGGTTCACGGCGTGTAACGTGTGACCCGCTGGACTCCGGCAGTCCACTCGGGAAGAGACGAGGAGAATGAAACGGGAGAGCAGCAGGGAAGGAGCGGCAGGAAGGGTCAAAGGTCAACTACCAGAGGACGAGACGCAGCCAATAGACTGTTTATGAGTGAGTGGAAGAGAGAGAGAGAGGTGGTGCAGAGACAGACAGAGAGAGAGAGAGGGATAGATACTTTATTCAATGAGTTTAGAGAGAGAGAGATATGACAGAGAGGGTTTAAAGTTCAGCGTCACGCCCAGATAGATAAACGCTTCACTTCACGCTGCAAGTCGACAATAAAGAAGTGCAGCGTCATTCGTCCCACATCAGAGGACAAAGTCCGCAGTGAAACGTTCACCTTGACGTCACAAAGCTGAGTCTAGCTGCTCCTCTATCGGATCAGAACGTCTCTTTAAAACACCAAAGTCTGCTTGTTATTCAGTGAAAAGGAGAGTTGGTGAATTACGCTAAAATGCTGCGTTCAAGTGGTCTCGTAAAATGTAGCGTTGGTGAGAAACTTGAATAAATCCAGAAGATATCAGAGATGATTTATGAGCTGCTAATAGATATGTTGCAATCAATGAACATTACAGTCTCTTATTTTCTTATTCGAATAGTATGAATGAATGTACTATGACAAATTAAAAGGACAACCTATAGAATGTATGATGACTGAGCGGTTGAAATTATTTTTGTGACGGTGGCAAAAAAATAAATACAAATTGTCTGGAGCCTAAACGTTATATTTACTGTTTTTGGTGATTTTCATGAGCCGTTGGAGACCCTTTCATGTTTGGCAGGATCCCAGCTCACATCCCCACCGTTCAGCTAAAGCGTGACCATACTGGGGCCGCGGGCTACGGGGCCCTTTGTGACCCTGACACAGCCATTACCCCCAACATCACATTAGCAGCGCTACATTTCAGACAATCCCTCTTGAAATAAAGAAATAAAAACAACCCCGGCCCCCTTCAACAGTGGTTACATCTGTACCGCATAAAAACGACGCTTCAGAACGGTTACTGCAGCTGTCGAGCGGATGAAGCACCGGCCATTGCAGCGAGGGCCCGGAGCCCGAGGGCACAAAGCGGTGCAGCTATCCAGCAGGCGGCCACCAACACGGCACCATGGGGGGGAGCTGCACCAGGGGACTGCAAACGGCTGCTGCCTGCATGACGAGTAGGAACCTTCAGCAGAGCGCCTCATCAGGAAAAGGTAAACACACACACACACACACACACACACACACACACACACACACACAGACAGACACTTTCCCACCCACCGTCTCCTGCCAGAAATAGGATCCCCCCGCAACATGACAGATTCACACGCGCGTGCAGATCGCAAATTAAAAACACCCAAAATAGAAAATCAAAAAAAAATGTGCATGCACACGCACAAACACACACACACACACACACACACACAACGCTCGCTCCGTCTTCTCTAAGCTATTTACAGACGCGGGGCTGCAGATATCAAAGCGCTGCGCTCTCTTTGGGGAATTCCTCCTTTCACATGTTTTAAGGGGAAATAGATGAAAACCAATCTCGTTCTCCCTGCACCTCCTCCGTGTGTGTGTGTGTGTGTGTGTGTGTGTTTGTGTGTGTGTGTGTGTGTGTGTGTGTGTCCTGCCTTGTTAATGTGCTAAAATGTAAATTGGTTGCGCTCAACAATGTGTACAAGGCTGAGTGGAAGCGGTGGCTTTGCTGACTGACAGACTGTGGATATGCCTGTATTAACAAACCCACAGTCTGATTCCACCCTCCCGTGTGTCTGATCTCCTCGCTGTTTCCTTCAATCCCACTCGCTCCCAGTACAGCGATGCATCCGTCTGGGTTGCGCTCGTCTTCTCCATTAGCACGCGGGAAACACATCCTGCTGAACTCCGCGGCACGGCATTCAGGGTGCGACCAATAATTTAGCAACTGGTGCTATTGTTCGGTTCTGCTGGTTCGTCTCCAGAGATGCATCAGTGTCAGGTGATCTTCAAATGACTTTATTCCTCATTTGGTTGTATATAAGTCTATGCTTCATGTGTTAAAGCAGCATTCTCTCTACTGTCCATCAGGAGTCAACTCCTCTGGTTGTATAGAAGTCTATCTTCATATGAAAAGGCTGCATTCTCCCTCCTGACCACCAGGGGGGACTCCTCTGGTTGTATAGAAGTATATGCTTCATGTGTTAAAGCTGCATTCTCTCTATTTTCCATCAGGAGTCAACTCTCTATTCTGGTTGTATAGAAGTCTATCTTCATGTGTAAAGGCTGCATTCTCTCTACTAACCACCGGGGGGCGACTCCTATGGTTGTATAGAAGTCTATCTTCATGTGTAAAGGCTGCATTCTCTCTACTGACCACCAGGCGGCGACTCCTCTGGTTGTATAGAAGTATAAGCTTCATGTGTTAAAGCTGCATTCTCTCTACTTCCCATCAAGAGTCAACTCTTCTGTTGTATAGAAGTATATATTCATGTATTAAAGCTGCATTCTCTCTCCTGACCACCAGGGGGCGACTCCTCTGGTTGTATAGAAGTCTATGCTTCATGTGTTAAAGCTGCATTCTCTCTCCTGAATACCAGGGGGCGACTCCTCTGGTTGTATAGAAGTATATGCTTCATGTGTTAAAGCTGCATTCTCTCTCCTGACCACCAGGGGGCGACTCATCTGGTTGTATAGAAGTATAAGCTTCATGTGTAAAAGCTGCATTTTCTCTACTTCCCATCAAGAGTCAACTCTTCTGTTGTATAGAAGTATATATTCATGTATTAAAGCTGCATTCTCTCTCCTGACCACCAGGGGGCGACTCCTCTGGTTGTATAGAAGTCTATGCTTCATGTGTTAAAGCTGCATTCTCTCGCCTGGTCACCAGGGGGTGACTCCTCTGGTTGTATAGAAGTCTATGCTTCATGTGTTAAAGCTGCATTCTCTCTCCTGACCACCAGGGGGCGACTCCTCTGGTTGTATAGAAGTATAAGCTTCATGTGTAAAAGCTGCATTTTCTCTACTTCCCATCAAGAGTCAACTCTTCTGTTGTATAGAAGTATATATTCATGTATTAAAGCTGCATTCTCTCTCCTGACCACCAGGGGGCGACTCCTCTGGTTGTATAGAAGTATATGCTTCATGTGTTAAAGCTGCATTCTCTCGCCTGGTCACCAGGGGGTGACTCCTCTGGTTGTATAGAAGTCTATGCTTCATGTGTTAAAGCTGCATTCTCTCTCCTGACCACCAGGGGGCGACTCCTCTGGTTGTATAGAAGTATAAGCTTCATGTGTAAAAGCTGCATTTTCTCTACTTCCCATCAAGAGTCAACTCTTCTGTTGTATAGAAGTATATATTCATGTATTAAAGCTGCATTCTCTCTCCTGACCACCAGGGGGCGACTCCTCTGGTTGTATAGAAGTATATGCTTCATGTGTTAAAGCTGCATTCTCTCTCCTGAATACCTGGGGGTGACTCTTCTGGTTGTATAGAAGTCTATGCTTCATGTGTTAAAGCTGCATTCTCTCTCCTGACCACCAGGGGGCGACTCCTCTGGTTGTATGGAAGTCTATATAAATGACTCTACTTCTCTTGATTTATTCCCTCAGTAAACATTGTAAACATGAGTTTATGTCTTTCAAGTCTTCTTCAATACAGCATGATGTTCATTTAGTACATTATGGTCATGGGCCCGGGTTCGATTCCTGTATGGAGAGTGTTTCATGTCAGGTTCTCCGTCTTCCTCCAACAGTCCAACGATAGTTTAGCATTGTACGCTCTGGGAGTTATCTGTGTTTTATTCCGTCTCACTAACGTTAACCGTTTCAGTGTGTTTTCGGTTCATCGTAACATTTTGGTCACCTAGGAACGTCTCATCAAGCGATCAAGTGACAGCCCAAAACCAAGATGGCGGCTGCCAAAATGCCGAACTCGAAGGCTTCGAAACTGCAGTCCACAAACCAACAGTTCTCATCAGTCTACAGGCTCCAGATATGAATAAACAACATGTTTTGTCCCTTTCACGGCGTCTTTACTTATTTAATTTTATGCCCCAGCAGTGAGTGAATTAAGTCGGCGGGGGGATGACAATAAAGAAGAGGAGTGGAGGTTTTTCAATCAAAGTGGAGAAAGCGTCCATGCTCGCCCTCACAGCGTCACAACAACACATTTGACATTTACATTCTGGCTGGTTTGCAACCAGTGTTTCCAGATATTTGTTCTTAAAAAAAAAACATCATCACTGAGCCGCAGTCCGCTGTGCCGCTTGGCCTCGTTAAAAAATGTCCACTCAACATGATTTAGATCCCCCACGGCCCCCGCCGGGACCCCCATCAGCTGGGCCCAAAGTGGGAGGGATGGATTCACTACATCTGTGGAGCGGAAACGAGGAAAAGGAGGATACTGGTGCGTAGAAACCAGAGCCGGAGCGGGAGACAGACTTAATTAGGGATGCAATCATCAATTATTCAAAACACTTAATCATGGTGTCGCACGATGCTGTTGCACGTAAACACACACACACACACACACACACACACAGCCGTTCTACAGGCTTTCCAGACTGTGCCTCTGATGCAGATGCAGAGAGAGATAGATGGATGAAGAGGAAATAGAGAAACAGGACTCTGCATCATTTTCTACTGACACAAATGATGTCACTATGACACAATAAACACAGATGAACAACACACAGACACGCTTCATAATCCAGGAGCCAACCCAAATGTGTAAAACACACGTTTGCAAAACACATGTGACACTAAAATTGCCGTTATTCCATCATCTATACCCACTGATCCACGTGCAGTGTCACAGGAGGCTGTGAGCCAATCAGGGCTCACGCAGGGTGGATCACATGGTGCATCGTGGACTTGGGCGCCAGTTTTCTTGCATGTCTTTGGACTGTTAGAAGAAACTAGGGCGCCCAAAGAAACCCAAAGCACACCAAGGGGACGTTGCATGATAATCAGACTTAATTGACCCTTTGCTAAGCTCCGCCCCTAAGCTGTCAGAGACACACTGTCACTTACTGCACTCCACAAATCCATCCAACTCAATGTTCAGCGAGAAGCAGACTGAAGGGTGTACAGTATGTGTATGAAGGACATATTTAGGACGGCAAGCGGTGAAAACAGGTTCAGAAACAGAAAGATAGAAGCTAAAGCTGCAGGTCACCTGGAGGTCGAGACAGAAGACGTGACATTAAGGAACAAAACTGTCCCTTTAAATCCGGGTCGTCTATATTCACTCACAATCATTAAACGTCTTCACATTCAGAAATCTGCTAGCCGATGCTACGCTACGATTGGCCTGTCTGTGTTCGAGGGGGCGGGACTTGATGCATTCATCCAGTGCCTGTTAGCTTGTGACTTGTTGGGTTAGTTTATTGAAGCGAGCCCCGTTCCATCAACATGGAAGCTTCATTGATTCATTGATTGATTGATTGATTGATTGATTGAGAGCAGTTTTAACATGTACGTCTGCATCAATCTGATCTTTTCTGGAATCATTTTCCGCCTCCATCTTTTAAAGGATGTAGTGAAATGCTCACGATGGAGGAAGATGATGTCCGCTTTTCTTAATAATCCCGCCTACAATATGTGTGATTGATCACTGTTTTACCATCCGGCTTAAAGCCCCCGATCGAGGGACCCTTTTATATCAGGAAAATCAAGAAAGAATCATGGTATAAATCCTCCCCCCCCCCCCAAAAAAATATATATAATCCCGATGTACAACCTCTAAACACAACTCAAACAATAAATATGATTAGGGGTTAGGGTTATTAGGGTGTGGGTTTAAAGGGTTAAAGGGTTCAAACGTAATCGATGGCATTCAGAGGTCTGAAGCCCACGTCACGCCAACTCCTCCAAACTAGAACTGTTACCATTGTGATCCGACACACTGATCCACATCCGATGCAGCCTCTTCGTCTTTGGGCCTGGACTCTGAGTGCCACGGCGATCTGGCTCCCCGTTCCCTCACACCGAATAGAGAAGATAGGATGCCTGTTATTGGATCTGGAAGTCGCTGCACTTCCTGTCTGCAGACTCAGCCAGACATCATTATTTTCACTAATAACGTATATTCACGTCCCGATATGCGCGTGTGCCGCTTGTTTTGGAGCAGCTGGTGGGAAAGTTCTTCTGAGAGCAACATAGCTCAGACTCTGCATTTGATTTAAAGTAGGAAGAGCGGTTATATATAGAGGAGGAGGGGAGGATGGCGGAGGAACGGAGGAGGCAGCGAGAGGAGCTCAGGAAGCTTCAGGCTTAAGACCTGCGACGACAAACACCCACGAAAAACGGCGTGGGTGAGCCGCTGGCCTCATCTACGCCCCCTCATCCTCATCCTCATCCCCACCCCCACCGGCGCAGCTTCCTGCCACCGGCGGCCATCAGTCAGTCACAGTTCCCGCCTCCTGGCTGTGTGTCTAATCGCCCACGCACACAGTCACAGTCGCATGCGCCCTTCCAGTTAAAACACGGACGGCCAAAACAAAATCAATCTTTACTGAGTGTCCGTGTTTAATAAGGCCGTGTTGTTTCTTATGGACTCTGACAACATGATCCGCCCACACACACACACACACACACCCACACACAGTGGGGAGTGTGTGGCTCAGTAAGCTGGATATTTATCAGTGCACTTTATGTCCGTTTGTGGCACGACTTGTGTTCCATCAGTCTCTTTCTCACAAAGACATACACGCACACACACACACACACACACACACACACACACACACACACACACACACACACACACACACACACACACACACACTAAAGACTGCACCCTCTGTTGTCATTGACAGACTCCGTGTGAATCACCATGGGATTGTCAGACTCAGGACACAATTTGCATAATTTGCATTTCTCAATTCCAAACTCTTTGAACATTGCACAAACATTTCTAGATGCACACACACACACACACACACACACACACACACACACACACACACACACACACGAAGTCTGTGAAAGTTCCTGGAGGTGGAACTTTCCGCAGCTCTTGAAATAGACCCTTTTAGCACCCTCTGGTCTGTTGGCCTGCTGGTGTGTCTGAACTCTCACAGAGAGGAGAGAGGCTATTGGCATTCACTTCCCTGTGGGGCTCCCAGTCAATACAAACCTCTTAAAACCCAGAAAAAAGCTGTGTGTGAGAGAGAGAGAGAGAGAGAGAGAGAGAGAACACCGCAGGCTCTGGAAACCTTTTGAGGAACTCATTGCGCTTCGACCGGAGGGACCAGAGTTCAACATGAAGTTGTGGGGACGTTTTACCTCCCGAACAGTTCCCTGGTCGGGAGAGGCGCTGCTTTCTAAAAGCACAGGGGCCGTCAGGGTTGTGTGTTTGCAGGTGTGACGTGCAGCCCGTCATTCATGAGACAACGAAGAACTCGAGTATCAATTCAGGACCCATTTGAGGACCATTTCATCTTTTTATTTGACTTAAAAAAAGATGCACAAGGGAGCCGAGCGCTGGAAGAGACAGAGAGATTATATTATATCATATATATATAGTGCTCTGTATGAGAGAAATAAAGATATTTTCTGATTGTTCCACGGCCGTTAAGTTTCTTAAAGCACATTCAAAGGACCAGAGACAAATACAAAGCAAAATATAATTTGCTCTTTGTATAGAAGTCTATATAAATGACTCTACTTCTCTTGATGTATTCCCTCAGTAAACATTGTAAACATGAGTTTATGTCTCAATCTCTAGTTTCAAGTCTTCTTCAATACAGCATGATGTTCATTTAGTAAATTATGGTCATTTAGAGTCAAACAGACCATAAAGCAGGGGACGCTTTAGGGGCGGGGCTACAAGGTGATTGACAGGTCGACACCAGAGACGTATACGGCGTCCATTTTAGCCGTCGCCATCTTGTTTTTTTTGCAACCGGTGAACAGTTGCAAAAAAAACAAGATGGCGACGGCTAAAATGGCGAACGGGGGTGACCGACAGCGACTAGTTATATACAGTCTGCGGCAGCATCAGACTCATTTGTCTCATCTTTACAGGTCTTCAGACCCGGAAGGAAACGCAGACAACAGCAGGCTGAAGGAACCTTTTAGCTCCTTGAAAAGTAGAGAGAGAGAGAGAGAGAGAGAGAGAGAAAGAGAGAGAGAGAGAGAGAGAGAGAGAGAGAAAAGGAGGGATGTTAGCATCCAATAGTCATTTTTTCCATCTGTAACTAAGCATCTAAAGGACGTCATTTGTTCCAGCCATGCATTCGTCGTAAATGCACTTCAGTGGAGGTACACACACGTGACATCAGTGTGTGTGTGTGTGTGTGTGTGTTGCAGGTAATGATGGTGTGCTAAAGCAGAGTCCCACCACGTCAGGGCCCAGCCTCTCAGTGCCATCCATCATAGTGCAGCAGCTGCTAATGATACCGATACGTACAGCAGCACAGAGAGGGCCGGGGGAGGAGGGAGGGGGATGGAGGGGGGAGGGGGAAAGGGGGAGGAGGAACGAGGGGGAGGACAGGGACGGAGGACGAGGAAAACAGAGAGAGAAAGGGAGAGAGAGATAGCGAGACGGAGAGGAAGATAGTTTGTGGTAAACGATTTTGAGACGAAGAACAACACGAACGTCCCCGTTATTACCGGACGCTATAGGTTTTGTTATATAGAAATCCCTCCGTGCCAATAAAGCTAATTTGAATTTGAGAGAGAGAGGAGGAGGAGGAAGAGGAGGAAGAGGAGGAGGAGGGGAAAGGGAGCTGGTAGAGAAGAGGCAACCAGCATGAAGAGGGAAGGAAATGTGCTGTCACAGGCTGAGGAGTGAAAGACTACGTGTGTGACTGGAATAGGCAATCTGGTTCCCTCAGTCCTCCTCTTCCTCCTCTTCCTCCTCCTCCTCCTCCTCTCCCAAACACACACACCGCTGCCCGCTGCCGAACACACAGCAGCTCAATGCATGTGTGCGGTTTAAGACTAAAGGTCAGCGGATGTGTGACCTCTGACCTCCTCAGGAACAACACGAGTCTCAGCTCCTCTAGCCGGCGTCTTTGTCTTCAGAGACGACTTCAACAAAGTCCTCCGTGAAACAGACGGATACGAACATCAAGGAGAAGAACTCGTGTCTTCAGAATCTCCCTGGTAACGCACAGCGCCAGGATGAACTGAGCTTTTAGTGGTTTATGTGGTTAAACTTCAGTTCCTGCAACAAGAAGAACGACTAGAAGAGCAGAAGAATTGATGTTAGAGAACTTGTAAGCGCTCAAGGATCCCTTTGGTCTGTTGAAATAGAATATTATAAGAACAACACTCGCTATTAAAGATGCATCTGCGACTGTGAAGATCTTCAAGTGTTCTTTAAAACCGTCAGACCACGTCAGCTGGGAGGAATATCTCAAATATGGTTTTTATGAATTCATATACCTGCTCACTAGAATAGTGTCAAACCGAGCGCCCGAGATGTAAAAGCTCAATCCAGAGTCAAGACGTTTTCCCAATTAAGCTTTTGATTTTCTAGACTTCACCTTTAGCTCGTTATGAATTCAGCGAGATAGAGAGAGAGAGAGAAGAAGAGGGCTTCTTCTCTCTCTCTCTCATCTTATTCCCAGGACACATCATCCTCTTCACTTCCCCGGAGCGAGATGAAGGCCGGCGGAGCCGTGAAATTAGCCTATCAGATGCCTCCGCCAGCTAAAGGAGAACTCTGAATATGCTAATAGACGGGAGATTAAGATATGTAGCTGGGGGCGCACACACACACACACACACACACACACACACACACACACACACACACACTCACACACATACTAAAAGCCTTTATTCTATGATTATAGAGGACACATTTGTAATCTGCTGAGAACAGAGCATGTGACATGTCTCTGATGAGGGCACAGGTAATGAAGAGGATTACTTCTCATGTGAGGTCGAGCAAAAAGAGATAAAATACAAAAAGGGGGATAAAAAAAGATGCAGAAGTGTGTGTGTGTGTGTGTGTGTGTGTGTGTGTGTGTGTGTGTGTGTGTGTGTGTGTGTGTGTGTGTGTGTGTGTAATGAAATGCAGAGAACTTAGAGAGACTCACTAGATAACTCTCTGTGTGCTTCAGGCGGAGGACACAGGTGAGGAAACTCCTCCTCCTCCTCCTCCTCCTCCTTCTCTTCCTCCTCCTCCTCCTCCTCCTCCTCCTCTTCCTCCTCTCCCCCTAACAACCTCCCTTTTGTCTCCTCTGCTCTGTCCGACGGCTCATCTTTCTTCATCGCAGCGCCCGTCTCCCTCCCAGGGGCCTCGCCATCTGTACAGGTAACAGGTGCATGCGTGTGTGTGTGTGTGTGTGTGTGTGTGTGTGTGTGTGTGTGTGTGTGTGTGTAGCGCTGCAGGATATCATCTCGCCTCCTGACCTCCGAGCTACCGCTCTGCTCTCCTTATTCTTATGAGTATTATTTTATTTTAAATGCGCCTCCCTTCCCTCCTCCCCGGCCCAGGTGGGGGAGGGAAGTGGGGGAGGAAGGGGAGGAGGGATGAGCGGTGTAATGAGTTGGGGAGGCGGCGGCAAGCTGTCGCGTATTTGTACGTGTGTTCGGGATCTTTTACCAGCCGAGCTGTGTTCACCGTGGCGGAGTTTGGGTAATTAGTCCCACCAGTCTACGAGTGTCTGAGCGAGCACCTGTGAGCATGTATAGGTGTGTGTGTGTGTGTGTGTGTGTGTGTGTGTGTGTGTGTGTGTGCGGGGTCCGCCGGCTCATCTCATTAGTCTCACAGGTGAGTGATTAAACGCTCCGCAACACCTGGAAGTGTTCCTCCTCTCCTCCATCCCTCCCATCTCTGCTGTTGTCTTAATTTACAACGATACCTCTGAGGACTCCCCTGGCCCAGTCATAACACACTCCACAGGATGGCTACACACACACACACACACCGTACGACACACACACACCATCACTTACAGCCACACCTCGCTCCAGACGTGGAGTCTGGAGCATCGCTGGGTCCATCTATCTATTTAAGTAATGGCTTTTGGGCTTTCAAAAACAAGTCTCCATTATGTAAATGAAATATAGGATGTCTGTGTGTGTGTGTGTGTGTGTGTGTGTGTGTGTGTGTGTGTGTGTGTGTGTGTGTGTGGCTCAGCAGGAGCATCGCAGGGTTAGCACAGGGTCCCCTTAACAAGTTGAAGTGTCCTTGACGTCCATCGACGTGATTAATTAAAGCCCACGCTGAGCACAGGGTCCTCAAAATTAATGTATTTATATGTTTTATACATTCCAACAGAGCAGGTATGACTTTTTGCTCACATGTTGTGTGTAACAGACTCTTTAAAGTTGTATTTTAAACCTTTCCTCACGACTTAAAGGGAACATGCCGTGCTCATTTTCAGGTTCATATGTGTATTTTGGGGTTTCTACAGAACATTTATTTACATGTATCTACCATTTTATTCATATACCGTAAAAGTCGGGTTACGAGCCGCTCCTACTTTCGGTCAGTGTCCCGTTGTAGCAAGCTAGGAGCAGCGCTAGCTCGCACTGCTGCTAGCTCGCGCTGCTGCTAGCTCGCGCTGCTGCTAGCTCCCCTCTCCTGCTGCTAGCTTCCCGCTGCTGCTGCTACTGCCCGCGTCCCCTCTGCCCAAGTCGGGTGTCGAACCGGGGCTGGTCCCGCTACCTTCGGTGGTTGTCGGGGAGCTACCGGAGCACTAGCGGAAGTTAGCGGAGAGCTAGTGGAAGTTAGCAGGGAACTAGCATGAGCGCCAGCTGGCTACAGCGGGGAGCAAACAGGGACACTGACCGAAGGTAGTAGCGGCGTGTAACCCGACTTTTACGGTATTTCACTGCTTTTGTGAACCTAAGACTTTTGGTAAACCAATTTCAAGCACCAAAACTGTTTGACCGCCTGAGTAAAGTTATGTTTTCACAAGAGATGTGAAGAATTTCCAAAATCGAGATTACATTTTTCAGCTTTGGAGCCATATTTTCTCTTTACACTTGTTCCTTATGACAATGGTGCCTCATCATATAGAAAGCTGAGATTGTTCTGCAATTTTTGATGTTAAACACATGGATATGTACAGTATCTGATATGCAAGTGGCTTTAAAAGGTGAATTTAAAAAATGATGTAAAATCGAGAAAATGTTCTTTGTCTCACACATTTATTTTCTAAAATAAGGTCCCACCGGAAAGGGGGCGGGGTTTTCCCCTCTGTAGTCCCGGCAGGAGACAGTGTACGTTGTCCGTTTAAAAAAAACCACAGAAGAAGCCACGGCGCTGCCCCGTCATTTAATAAACCGGCCACCTCACACAGGAGTGCGCTGACATTATCACTGCGCG
>NC_136595.1:25839404-25841904 GCF_910589615.1 Taurulus bubalis | reverse complement strand
GCCGGTCAAATCCTCTTAACGCCACTGCCAGTAAACAACATTTAAAAGTGAGGGGGAATCAAATAATAATAACGCTCCGACTGGAGGGATGTACAGCGCGTCGGGTCGTCACGTTGTGCCCAAACGGCACAAAAAGGTCGTCGCCTCAGACGGTCCTGATGGAGGACTATTCTTACTCCAAAAGGGGAAGCGTTGGATAGAGTAGATCCTCGGAGAGAGATGGAACTATAAAACAGTCGCAGGGCTCAACACCAACTTTTCAAAGGCCAATAATTAGCGGCCAATTTGGCAAAATCGCCGCCGACGGCGTCCTGATTTGGATTTCCATGAAACGTGCAGAAGTGTGGCCAAAGTAGACCGTGAGCATCGTTAGGATTCTACCAATACTCTTATCGGTTCTATTTTATTATATTCCGAGAAAAAAAAGGACAATTAACATGGCTTTGTTCATCTTGTAAGTAAACAAATGGTCTTCTTTGAGCAGCAATACAAGAAGTTCCAGAATCTTTCAAATACATTCGCAGCTCAACAATGATCTTTTATTGATTATCCTGTTCTTCTGACCCAGCAGTGACATCATAGCGTTGTGTATGCAACTTGTGTATGCGTTACTTGTCAGCCTCGACCTCCTCTGACCTTTTCTTCTTTTATGCCTATTTTCTCCTCACATAAATAATGGCTTCGTCCATAATAAGTCAGTTTGGTTGGTATTCATAATGCAGGTGGAGCTCAAACTGAAGCCGCAGAGAGTTTCTTTTCCCCCCATCGTTGCTTTAATGCCGCATGAAAGAACAAATCCGATTTTGATCATTTTTATGTTTCCACCTTAATTGAAACTGGACTTGTTTTACGGGTAGAGCAGACTTCATGACCCGTGAAACCGCATTAAAAAAAAACCTCCGGTCTGGGATGGCAAAAAGTTCTCGGGTGCGACGACCGCAGTGCCGAGAGCCGAGAGCACGAATCCCCCGAGTGAGAGAGAGTCGAGAGTGTGAGGCCGAACGCGGTAAAGCAGGCGCCCCAGGGAGGCCCGCTGGTGGAGTGGTTCTGACCCAGGCACGGCTCTCCTGTCCTGGACTCAGATGCCCCCATCGCCCCCCCCCCCCTCCCTGGTTCATCTGCCTTCACAGAAGTCTGGCACACAAGGCCTCCATCGCCTCTGAAGACTCAGGGAGTTGCAACGCAGATGGAGTTGTGGCTAATCTTTACAAACAGAGAGAGAGAGAGAGAGAAAGAGAGAGGGGGGAGAATCGCGGGTCGGTTTAAAAAATTCATTAGCACGAGCAGCGGCGGATAAGGCCCAGATGGAGAGAAGAGCGACGGAGACAAAGAGAGGAAGAAGAAAGAGAGAGGGGGAGGAATATAAAGGGGAACGTCCTCGGAGGAAATCTCTCCATTCCTGTCTCCGTCTATTTTCCTTCTCTAACTTTTGTTGCAGCCTCACAGTGAGTGTGGAAGTCAGTGGAGCCGGTCCACAGGGAGGTGTAGCTAACAACCCTCCCTCCTCCCCCCCAGCCAACCTGAGAGCCCCCTCCCTCCCTCCCTCCCTCCCTCCCTCCTCCATGCATTCATTATCTATTGTACTCCTTGAATGAAGAATGTGGAACAGAACCCGGCCTCCCCGCTCTCCTTTGTGCGCGGCTGGATGAAAGGCAGGGAACACAAATTAAAATGTAATTTATGAGGCTTTGTTTGCCCCTTTTGCACCCAAAATGTCACCGGGAGCGTGTAGTGGTGCTCTGTGGGGGGGGGGGGGGGGGGGGGGGGGGGGGGGGGTCTTGACTTCTGGGGAAATGAGAATGTAAAGCGCCCAATTAATTGAAGTGTTAATGTGCTGTGACTCTGGTGTGGCACATGCCTCCGTGTGTGTGTGTGCGTGTGTGTGTGCGTGTGTGTGTGTGCGTGTGTGTGTGTGTGTGTGCGTGTGTGTGTGTGTGTGTGTGTGTGTGTTCTGCTCCAATGTGCTTTTGTTTCGCCCTGAAAAACTCATTAACAAAGTGAACACCTTTCGCGATTCTACCCACAAAGTGACGCTCGCCTGCTCCGGAGAGAGAGAGAGAGAGAGAGAGAGAGAGAGAGAGAGAGAGAGAGAACCAGGGGGGGGGGGGTGATATTGATGATGTGAAATAATCACGGTGATGTAAATGTGTGAGCAGGGAGGAGAAAGAGAAGAAGAAGAAAAGGATGAACTCAAGAGTCTCAGTTCCATAATCAACATCCCATCTGAAACAAGAGGCTCCCTGAAGCTACACTGGAGGCAGAGAGAGAGAGAGAGAGAGAGAGAGAGAGAGAGAGAGAGAGAGAGAGAGAGAGAGAGAGAGAGCGGTGCTGAGGAAAACTGAGACAGCAGAGGAACAGGGCAGAGATGGAGAACCAGAGACAGAGATTGAGGGAAAACACAGAGAGGACACAGCGAGGGTAAAGATGTGGAGGGGCGATAAGGAGAGAGAGAGAGAGAGAGAGAGAGAGAGAGAGAGAGAGAGAGAGAGAGGCTGGATGT